>NC_056728.1:1305506540-1305624040 GCF_019279795.1 Protopterus annectens | reverse complement strand
TCAGAACAATAAAATAAGCAATACAGGAATAAGTTGCATACATAGCAAAAATGCCTTGGTCAGAATACGCCACACATAAACAGCATATTGAAACCATCTACCTAACCGCAGAAGGTTAAAAATCGCGATAATTCTAAAGAAACTACATAATCTACATATAAACGCTGAAAATGAAACTAAAAAACTAAAACACAATGTTCCATGATTAAAACCTAACAATCTTTCTGTTAATATATATAGTCATGTTTACTCTACCGGCTCATATCCAGCGTCGCTAACACACGCATACTCCAATCCTTGTAAAGGATACTAGCAAATAGAAAAACCCCATGGTTTCAATATGCTGTTTATGTGTGGCGTATTCTGACCAAGGCATTTTTGCTATGTATGCAACTTATTCCTGTATTGCTTATTTTATTTTATTGTTCTGATTTTTATAATGTTTTAATGATGATTTTCTAATACTGTTTCTTTAAATCAGCAGTGGTTAACTGCTTGTCAGTTATTATCTAATTAGGGATTAATTAGTTACTTTGAGCGCCAAAAGTTTTTGTATAAAAGGTAGTCATGTTTTATGTTTTATTACACCTGATGAAGCGAAGTTTACATTCGTGAAAGCGCTTGTGGTTTTATTTTAATAAAGAAGCTTCCTGTTTCAGTATCAGCTCCGTGTGGTGACTCCAGTGGATTTTGTGTCTTCCAGATCCATAAATAAGTGAATATATATATATATATATATATATATATATATATATATATTATTTTATTTTTTATTTTACATTTGTTAACTGGGGGTGTCTGACTGAGCCGAAAAGGCCCTTTTTCAGCAGAGGCCTGGGGAGAAAAGCTCCACAAAGAAAAATTACAGACACATTTAGTTATTTAGACATGATCAGTATACACACAAATTACAGGAGACATGTTTTTACAGTGGTATGTGGCACATAAACAGTTGCGGTGGAGAGAACAAACAAAAAAATATTAATTTTAAAAATAAAGGTAATTAATAGATTTGTGGTGTACAGCTGAAATTTGGAACATAGGTAGAATACATACATAGTACACAGGTACAGTACATACATTGTAGATTAGCCAGTGCTTGTGAGTAAGATTGAAAACTATTATCAAGTGCAATAGATTTTGTATGTATGTGTTATCTGCTTTCACTAGCCTGGGGAGCAATCATGGCACTGCCAACTTTCCTTGAGATGTTGCCTGATGAGGTCTTTAAAGGAGGCTTTGGATGATGTGTTTTGAATGCTTGAATGGACAGAGTTCCATTTTTTAGCCACTAAACTACTATATAGTGCATCTCCAAAGCTATTGTAGCTGTTGGTGACTTCTAGTAGTAGTTTGCTTGATGATCTAAGAGGCCTTTTGGCTGAGTGATGTTGTACTAGGTTTTTGAGGGCAGGACACTTATTGGGGAGGTAATAGAATGACAGAGGCAGAGCTGATTGTAGGTTAGGAGGTTGGGCAGTTCAAGCCAGTGGAGCTGTCTCAAAGCAGTACAGTGATGAGTTCTATATGAGTTCTATATGATATATATATATATATATATGTATATATAGCTATACGTGTGTATGTGTGTCTGTGTGGGAATAAATAAATATGTGTGTGTGTGTGTGTGTGTGTGTGTGTGTGTGTGTGAATATATATATATATATATATATATATATATATACATATAGAGAGAGAGAGACACACACACACACACATATATATATATATATATATATATATATATATATATATATGTATAGAGAGAGAGAGATAGCTATAGGTGTGTGTGTGTGTGTGCGCGCGTGCATACCCAAATGTCTGTGCATGTGTGTGTGTGTGTGTGTGTGAAGATGTATATATATATGCATATACACACGTGTGTGTGTGTGTGTGTGTGTGTGTGTGTGTGTGTGTGTGTGTGTGTGTGTGTGTGTGTGTGTGATACTTCCCAACCTCTTAGAGCAAGAAATGTGGACAAAGCCATAAATAAAACTGTGACAAAAGCCCAAAAATAGGAACTTTTTTAAAATATTGCTCTTACAAACTTAGAAAGTTGATAGAATAACAGGTTTTGCATTAGCATGAATTTTCTGAAGGGTATGAAGTCTGAAACTCACATTTGTCCTTATTTTCTAACGTCAGTCTTAATGATTTGCCAGTAATTTGTCAGAAAGCCGTAATTTTATGCAAAATGTACCAAAATATATAAGACAAAAATCTGGGCATTCTGTGAGAATCTATACAGTGGAAAGGTATGATATATATAGATATATATATATATATATATATATATATATATATATATATATATATATAATATGTGTGTGTGTGTGTGTGTGTGGGGTCTACTACTAATTACCAAAATACAATTTACCCAAATCTCAGTAGATCAAGATGACTACACCATTTATTTAAAGGAACGTTCACATCACCAGAATTTTAAACTGGAAATGGAGATAGTTGGCCAACATTCAACAGTAAACACACCGAAGTATGTCAAACCCATCCAGGTGGGAGCTTCAACCCTGTGCTCCCCACAACTCCCTAATTATATATACCATCTCCAAAATTGCACTATAGTGGGGAACAGGGCAAATTTCTCCATGTTCGCCAACTACCTCCTTTCCCTGTTTAAAATTCCTGTTGTTTAGAGCTTGCATGTAATGTTGCTTCATCTCCATACAGCAGCTGTGTTGATCTGACCCTGGCGATCTGTTTGCTATTGCAGAGCACAAAAACAGTACTCGGGTGAAATAACAATGAAAAATAAAAAATAACACCTCAGGAAGCATGGTATAAAGCCACACAAGTATTTATTCCAAACTGGTTTAAGTGCTTTCTTTCCACTAAATTCTGGAACTTCCTCAGTACAGAATTTGGTACTGCATTCCATATATTTAAATACTTCAACTTTACGTCAATAACGAAATGGACCAGTAGTTAAATAACAGTCAAAATATTTCTTAAAGTCATACAAATCTGATATAAAAACCTTGAAATAATTAAAATCATAGAATTAATGAAAAAGTTGGTTAAAAAACAAAATGTACTAAATATCAGGTTTTAAAATTATTAAAAAACATTTTTACTACCATACAAATGCAATTTTAAAATAGGGGTATTATAAACCATTTCATTAAGACCTGGTATGTTGTTGTCATTCAGAAACAACTGCCAGTGAAGCTCAGTCCCTCTTCTCCAGTTGTTTAGCCCAAGGACCACCTCTCATCTTTATTTCCAACCTTTCAATAACATCAAATAAAACAAAATGTGATCCAAAGCTGTGAATATGTTTAAAAAATGCATGGCTGCTCTTAACATTTTACTATGTCATACTGATGTTCATAGATACATTGTCTAATTTTTCTCTGTCTTTCCAATATAAAAAGTGGGCATTTTTGGCACTTGGTTAGTTGAACTCCCATCAAATTACAATTATAATGCCGCCATGCTTTTACCACCCGTTAATTAATATCCACACAATCACCGACCAGTATATGTAGATACACTGATTCCAAGAGCCACAATTAAATGTGTATTTCATATTATTATAGTTAAATGTAAAACGTACACTGGAAATTCAGCCCTTCTTGGTGTAGGACTTGAAACATTTTCCCTTCCTTTAAGTAACAAGTGGCTTTTCACTCAACTTCTTTCTAATTTCACTATTATAAGCAAGTAAAGCCCAATTCTTACCAATAATATCCTTAATTGCCCCACTATCTCTACAGTAGTTAGCATTTAATGCATGGGTATAATTGCCTGCACGTAATCTCAGTGTAATACTCCCTTTTTCTTTAAGGATCAGGATGCAATAAACTCCCAGTCTTCATTTAATAATCACTTCATCATAGATAGGTTTCCAAAAAATCAGATGGATATCCCCTCTTACTAAACTTACCTATTTACCTAATGTCTTATCACACTTATGAGTAAAGGTAACATATTCCCAGAGCATTCTTGCCGGTCTGACGAGTTGGCCCTTAACTGCCACTTTTTTCTGATGTTTACTATGAAAGGTAGAAAAATGCAGCAGTGAGTTTGAATAAGTGGGATTTCTATAAACATTTAGAAACAAGTTCTTTCCAGATATAATCTTTTTGAAGTTCAACATCCAAATAACGTATAGAATTCTTATTTATAGTATATGTGAACTGCAAAAAATGAGTTACAGATTTAATGTAACATAAAAACTCAATTATATCTCTTTATCAGTCCATAAAATAGATCTCACAGCAAGAGGTTCTCCCATTTGATTCTCGGCTGGAGTGCGGGGAGTGCCTTCTGTGTGGAGTCTGCATGTCCTCCCCGCGGTTGGGTGGGCCTTCGAAAGACATGCGTAAATGGGCGTGCCTTAGTTGAAGGTTGAATGTCGAGCTGGCACCTCGGCATTTGTGAAAATCTACTGCTAATCATTAGTGGACCGGAGTTCTGCTGTGGTGACCCCTAACCGGGAAAAGCCGAAAGACCAACAACAACAACAACAACAACATCAATCCATAAAATACAGGTATTATCTAAATATTTTATGTACAGATCCAAGATTTTGCTTAGGGGCTAGTAAAAACAAACATAATTTCCCATTGTACCATAACAGTGTTTGCAAATGGGGGGTGGGGCACAGGCCACTCCTATAGCTACCTCCTGTTTTTAAAGCAACCTGGTATTTTGTAAGTTGTGTTTTTCAACCAGCTTTTTTATTAATTCTGTGATATGTTTAAATTATTCCAAGAAGATTTTTATATCATGTTTATATGGCTTTAAGAAATATTTTGACTGTTATTCAACTGTTTGTTCTTTTCATTATTGACATAACACTAGAGTTTTTAAATGTATGGAATGTGATAGTAAATTAATTGTTCTGAGGAAGTTCCAGAATTTTGTGGAATGAAAGTGTTTAACGTGATTTGGAATAAATATTTGTGTGACTTTATACTGAGTTTACTGAGGTGTTAATTTACTGCTTGCTAATGTAGTCCAGTATGAACAACACTGGGCACAGAGATGAACCCTAATAACATCCACTTCCACTGGGTCCCCCTCTGTGTGTCCGAACAGTGTTATTGGGTCCTTGTACATAGTCTGCACTGATTTGCTACTGTTTCTGAGACTTCAAACCATCTCAGGACTGCCCAAATCAGCATTCTTGGAACTCTTACCTCATGTGTAGCTTCTTGTCAACTATCTATCTCACTGCAAACATCGGGTCAGGTGTGCTACATCTTGATGTGGATCGAAACTGCTCTTCTCCCATCTTACTTTCTTCTATTCTGCTTATTCATTTTTCAGTCATCCTCTCCAGAACTTTCATGCAGTGTGACAGGAGTTTAATATCTGTATACTGTCTGCAGTTGGGAATGTCCCCTTTGTGGGAATGTCCCCTTTGATCTTGTACACTAGTACTAGTATACTTATTCTTCAGTCATGATACACTTATCTCACCATAATGCTATGATTACCCTCTGGAGCCATTTCAACCCAAACTTACCCAACATCTTGGTCATATCTTCCATATCCTCATTTGAGCCTGCTGTTTTCCCTGACTTCATTTTCATAAATGCTGTCCTTATAGGTTCATAGGTGTGTATTCTAGGCTAATGGCCCTGGAGCCTTTACAAGCCTAGCCCATTGGATACTGTGGTCGTTGTTTGCTACTAGCCCATAGGATTACCCTGGCATTGTGCCACCCGATCTTAGTTCACAGTGCCTCTGTCGAGTACAGCCACTGGAGTTATCCCCCGGCATGAATTTTCTATTTCCTATCCACTCATCAAGATTTCTCTTGAAGAAGGCCAGTGAGGTGTTCTGTTTGACATGTATGGGAAGTCTATTCCATAGCATGAGCAGTCTCTGTGTTATGAACCTGTCCCTCCAGCATGTTCTGTTGATTGTGATAATGAGGTTGAGCTCTCTGGAAAGTGTAGTGTGGAGGGACTGGGATTTTTTTAGATGTAGCATTTCTAACAGAGCCTGGGTCAGACATGACTTTGTAAGTCAAGCAGAGGTCGCCTCTAAGTAGGCGATATGAATTGTTGGAGTTTTTTGAGTCTGTCCATATAGGACAAGTGTTTAAGGCATAAGATCCTCTTTGTGAGGTATTTTGCGGCCTTTCCAGTTGTTGTAGGTGTCTAGTGAGGTACATGCCAAATGGGGCATTTTACTCGATGATTGGCCTAATGAGGGAAGAGTAGAGGGAGACAATGACCTCTTTCTTCTTGGATGCAAAACCCTTAATAATGAGATGTGCCACATAGAAGGACTTTCTGACCACAGTGGCAATGTGGTGATCAAAAGAGAGGTTGCTGTCAACCTGTGCTCCCAGATCTCTCATAATGTCTTCTGTGTTCAGTGGACTACCATCGATGTGGTAATTCATGGGAACTGGGTTTTTCCCAAAGGGGATGGCAACACATTTTTTGGCATTGAGCTTAAGGCCATGGTTCTGACAGCAGTCGTTGGTCTCAGTGAGACTTTTCTGTAGGATGTCAGCATCACTTGGGGAGTTATTAATAGCTCCCAACTTGCAATAGTTTGCGAACTTTGTCAGCCAGAGTCCCTTCGTGTTGGCCTGGACTTCAGAGAAGTAGATACCAAACAGGAGAGGACCCAGGACCGAACCCTGTGGAACTCTACTTGTGACTAGTCGGCAGTCTGACTTGGAGTCAGCTACTTTCACACTGTGAGTTCTGTCTGTGAGCCAGTTTGCAACCCACCTGGTGATATAGGGGTTGATGCCCAGCTTAGTGAATTTTTCTATGATTCGTGAGTGGGGAATGGTATCAAAGGCCTTGGCCAGATCAAGGTAGGCTGTATGAATCCCCTTGCCTTCACAGCTCTGGGGACTGACTCAAGGAAATCAACCAAGTTGAGCAGGCATAATCTACCCTTCACATAACCAAACTGTGTGGGATCCAAAGTTTGGAGATTCCTTATATCCTTGTTTATTAGGTCCATGATGATGCATTCCATAGCTTTGCATATCAGACTCGTCAGGCTAATGGAGCAATAGTTCCCAGGGTCTGTAGTCACTCCTCCTTTGTGGAGAGGGATGACTGTAGCATTGCGCCATTTGGTAGGGACAAAGCCTGAGGTGAGGCTGTGATTGAACAGGGCACACAGGTGAGTTGCCAGTTCACTCTGTAGTTCATGTAGAACACAGCCAGGGATATTGTCAGGTCACATAAAAGTTGTATTCTTGGCCTTGGACAGTGCTGTTTTAACATGTGTAGCAGTAATACTGGGTGCCTGGCAATCTACTGGTATTGTGATTGGTCCTTTGGGGGGATAAAGTTGGCACTGAATCTGTCGGCTAGTATATTGGCAATATCTGTTGGCTCAGTATAGGAGGTACCATTGTGCAGTAGCTCAGAGCAAATCTGGGTATTGCCGTAGAGATTCTTTACATAACTATAGATGGCCTTGTGGTTGTCTTTACTATCTGCAGTTCTGTTCTCATAGTTAGCTTTAGAGGATTTGATGAGGGATCTCAACTTTTTGTTGAGGGTGAAAGGGTGTTTTTCCAGTCTTGGGACTTCACCTTATTCCGCATCAGTTTCCTCCTTCTGTTGTAGAGTTTGTTTATGTGAGGAGACCGCCAGATTGGCTTCCTGTGTTTGGACGAGAGCGTCTTGGTTCTGTTGGGTGTGGTGAGATTCATGCATTTGTGTACGTGCTCATACAGTGCATTGGTTTATGATTCTGTGGTCATGCAACTATTCTCCATTTGCATGGGTGCAGTGAAGTTAGCCACCTCTATTGTTAGGAGCCCAAAGTTAGCTTTGGAGAAGTTTTTCATGGTGGTTACCTTTGCTGGGGGGGGGTGTATTTCCAAGGTGATTAGTTTGTGGTCTGATCTAACCAGGGAGGAGTTGACTATTGGTGTAGAGCAATGGTCGCCCATGTTAGTAATGGCCAGGTCAAGGATGTTGCTACCTCTGTTGGGGGTAAGAACGAGCTGATCCAGTGCATTGGAATTAATGTATTCCAGGAAACGTTGGGCAAGTGCATTGGTACATGAGTAGTTTTCCCAGTTAATGAAGGAGTAGTTGAAGTCACCCAGTATGAGAGTGTTAGGTTAGACCCTAATATTCTCCAGGGTGCTTAGGAATGTGGAGTGTGAGTCTTGGGACATGGTTGGGGACCTATAGCAGGCTACGACCTGAATCACTATCTTGCCCAATGTTAGCTGCACCTGAAGTATCTCTGATGTGTTATGTTGGGCCACCAGCCTGGAGGTGTGCGCATCCTTTATGAATATGGAAACACCACCGCCTTTGGAGCTTCGGTCCAAGTTTTGTGCCCGAAAGGTGTGGAATGAGTTATAGCCTGGTAGTGCAGGGTGTGTTCCTCTTTTCTTTCATTGTAGGCTTTTGTCTGGGGCACTTCTTCTGTAGGCCTCCAAAGAATGACCTATCCTATATCCATCCTATTCTTCATTTAGAAGCTGCTGGAAGTAGTCCTTCCATCTGCCTTTGATGTCCTGTGGACTGGTGAGCAGGGTTTTGCTGGCATCCCTTACAGTGGGTGTCTGATAACTGTTGTCTTTAACTTTCTGGCTTTGCCTTGCAACCTGATAAAGTTTCTTATTGCAACCTGCTAAATCACTTTCCCGAGGCTGGTAGAATGCCTTTGATTCCATGCTCTTTGCTGTTGCAACCACTGTGTTAGCCTCTGTTAGCCAACCAGTATTCCTTCTTTGCCTGGACCATCTACTCTATTTCACATTTTTTCCTACACTCCTTCTTCCTTTTGATGGCTTCCTGGACTTCTGCATTCCACCACCAGCTTTTCTTATGTGCTTTATTTCCATACCTGGCTTTGCTGCATATTTTTTCTTTGGTCCTCACACATGCTGTTTTGATGTGCTTCTCCATGAGGTGCTAGCACCATGACTGTTTCCTTGAACTCACGCACTCTCTCTCTCTTTCGTCATCATCTAGGTCATCAGCCTAGTCTCTGTTGACCATAGAGCGTTCTCTGACCACTGTTTGCTCCTAATTGTAGCAACCTGTGAAATAAATAGGACCTGCTGGAGAGACAGGTATGTATCCCAGAAACTACCTCATCTCTGGAACAGACTTCCCATCCATGTGAAGCAGAGTTCCTCCCTAACCCAATTCAAGTGTAACTTGAACAATTGGATTGGGAAAAGGAAATGTATTCCTGGTTTGGCACTTTTGTCTCTAATGGACATAGGCAGCCTGTAAGTGGTTCATCTCCCAGGCCTCTGCTTCTAAATGTTTCATCTCCCAAGCACCTGATTATACTTTTCAAGGGTGCCAGAACTTGTCAGAAATTTGGGATGCATGGCTAGGCTTAAAATGGCCCTTGTGTTCGATAGCTTAGTAAGCACCTATGAACCTATATGAAGAACCAGGGGGTTATGGTGTAGGCTGACTGTTTGACTGAAGATAACTGTGTAATCACTGTTTCCACATTATTCTCCCATCCTTACCAGGAGGAGGTTTATCTGGGTTGCATGTGGCCACTTTTGTATGTGATCTTGTAACTGTATCTCTTGTTGAACTAGGTGCTGGCCACCACCAAGCCATTTGCAAAACAGAAGTCTAGAATGGCCTTTCCTTCTTTATTCCTGTTGCCCCACCCATGTGGATACAGGCAGTCCTCATATCCTGTTCTGTCTACCCCAAGTAAACAAGTCTGGGCAAATAGGCATTGGCCTGCCAGTACCTTTATGTTGGGAACACACTGGCCAGTAGGGGCATATAGACCCCTTCCACCTTTAACATGAGTCCCTGCATAGATCAGAGTAGGTCAGGTTGTCAACCCACTTATCATGCTGGCAAATACCCATGCCCATTTTTGGCAACATTAGTCAATGTGACCAGATCACCTACAACCGAGTTTTTCAGTGTTGAGTGGCTAGATCTGTCACAGCTCAGGCTGTGATCCAGGTTTTCCTATCTAGAGGATATTGTGCATCACAATTGATGCCCAAAGTGGTTGGTCTATACAGCTGTTCTTCCGATATGCACCATCTAGAGTCTGTGTTGCTGCCCACAGCTCCATTCTTGGGTGAGTTTGAGGTAGAAGCGCTCAACATCTCTTCTGGAAAATTGAGGAACCTCACAGAGACACAGGGGGAACATACAAACTTTTATACAGGCATTGGCTGGAGGTCAGGGTCGAATCTTGTTCTTTTTCCATGAAAGATGATGACCCCAACCATTATATCAACTGTGTCCCCATCTTTTTTTTTTTTTTTATATACATGTCTGTATGTGTGTGTGTGTATATATATATATATATATATATATATATATATATAATGTGTGTGTGTGTGTATGTATCATATATATGCAACTATATGAAATACTATCCTGACAGTAGCATTTCTGAACACATTTCTACAGGCCAAGTCAGCACATGGGTCAGGAATGGCTTCTGACCTTACCGTGGTTGTCAGTAATTGAGAAAGCTTGATTTTATTGTTATGCCATATTATGAATATATACCATATCAGTATTTCTGTTAATAACTTGACCAGGATGAAGTTGATGGTATTTTATGGCATCATGTGAAATATTACATAATTGTGGTGAAATTCTCAAAGAGAACTGGTATCCAACTACCCCCATTTTGTAGATATGTGTACTTGTTTAGCAGTAGAGTCCACAAGATTGCATTCATATCATATTTATTTAAATATATGAGGCATTGTATACTAGTATTTCTGTTAATAGTTTGACACAAAAGGAGTAGATATGGTTCTTTATGGTATTAAATAAAAACTTAAGAACTACTGAAAAAGTTTTATTTGATACCTGCTGTCTGTCTACTACCACTTTGCAGAGATTTATATTTGTTTAGTAATATCATGTGCATATATGCCTAAGTATGACATTTCTGTAAATATCTTAGACATTGTATGCTTGGGCTCATTGGGAAATATCATCTCATATGCCAAGTTAGCATACAGGTCAGGAATGCAGTAGCTGATAAATATGAGTTATTTTCTGGATGTGTTATGAAAGTATGTCACATATTACTTATTGTGTTAAAACATTTAGTTATTTACATTTTGTTACTATTTGATGACTGGGTAGATCAGCTGGTCATGTGACCCCTTTTAGTCATGACCTTTGCTCTTAGAGCATAGAACAATATAAGACTGTTAAAACAATACACTGTTACGTGCTCAGTGTTTACATCAACACATAATTGCATCAGTATTTATAGTACCACATAAGTATTTATAGTACCACATAAACAGTACATTATTTTCACCACATTGGTTTGGCAATTATAATCACCACAATGGTTAATAGTATAATATTATGGTCAAGGTTATAATATTATGGCCAAGGTAAGTATATGATAGAATATTTGTTGTTCACCATTATCTGTAGAGCAACTGCAAGTGGATTCAGACAGGAGATAGTTTTTAAGTGTTTTCTTTAAGTCTGTTATGGATTCCTGGTTTTGGATTCTTTAGGTAAGTAGTTAAACATAGCAGATGCAGTTTAGAGAAATCTCTTTCACTTAGTGTAGTTTTGAATCTTGGGCATGCTAGGGTGAGAGAGTTATCCTGTGAACTTCTCAGTTCTTAAGGGCTGTCTAGAGTAGGAAGTTTCCTTTTTACTGGTGGGTAGTAAGAGCTGGCGGCATTTTTAAGGACAGTGCAGTGGTGGTGGAGTAAAGATCAGCCAAGAGGATAAATTCATAGATTTTGATCTCTATTTTGTTTGTATTTTGTTGGTATTGTATGCAGAATGAAGGACTAGTAAAGGGCGTCCACATTCAGGTTTGGGTATTAGTACATTCTTAGCAGTACCTAAGTGGGCTTTTGGATAGAGAAAGTGTGTGCTTTTATAGCAAAATTTGAGTTGTGATAATATCTTAGTGGTTATAAAGCTGGCATGTGCAGTAAATGTTAGAGAAGAGTGAAGGATCGAGGAACCTCACAAAGTATTACCTTTATGATCAGTTATATGAATGGGAAGAATGTTGGGTAATTTCTTCAAAGATGAGAAGACCTTTACAGTAGGTTTGTTTTTTTTTTTTTTTTTGCAATTGATTAGAAGTCTATTGGAGTAAGACCAAATGCATAGTTGTTTTAAGTCTTATTAGCATTTATTTTGCAGTTCTGAATATTTATTACTAGATTGAAAATTAGGTATATTGTATGTGTACATAAACAGTTTGAGATTAGGAATCTCAGTTGTTAGGTTATAGATGCCACCCAAAATGTTGTTAAATAGGTTCATAGATTGGTACTAGGCTATTGGCCCTAGGACCTATACAAGCCTAGCCATAACAATTCCCTGGCTATTTCTTTCCACACTATTTACTTCCCTGGACCCCTGTCTAGCAGGGCGACTGACATGATCCCCGGGGTGAATTTCCTTTCTCCCATCCAAACGTCAAGGTTCCTTTTGAAGAGGGCCAAATTGGCGCTCTGCTTGACATGTATGAGCAGTGTATTCCAGAGTCTGGGGAGTCTCTGGGTCAGGAACCTATCCATCCAGCATGTTTTGTTTATTGTGATGACAAGGTTTAGATCCCTGGAGGGTGTAGCTCTGAAGGATTGGGATTTCTTTAAGTGTAGCATGTCCAACAGCTCTGGGTTTGACATGGCCTTGTATGTTAAGTAGAGATTGCCTCTGAGTAGACAATATGCGACACAGTATAGCTGGAGTTTTTTAAGGCAATCAACGTGGGGCATCTGCTTTAGGCCTGTGATTCTTTTACTGAGGTATTTCTGCGGGCTTCCCCAGACACTCCTCTTTCTATGCGCCTCTCCCTTCCTACTTGGAAGCAGGTTACCCAGGACTCCTGGGTCCTATCTAACATAAAACAGGGATACTTCATGGCCTGGGAGACAAGACCCTCTCCCAAAGGCATCCCTCCCCGCCCAGAGACCAAATCCCACTTTTACTTCCAATCCTGCAGGAACATCTGGCTCAAGGAACCATTCAAGAGGTCCTGCCCTCTGCAAGAGGGAAGGAATTTTACTCAAGAATTTTCCTGGTCCCCAGGAAGGAAGGTCCATGGAGGCCCATCCTGGACCTATCCCACCTCAACACCTTCCTCTGTGTCCCCTCCTTCAGGATGTTCTCTCTCTTCCTACCCTTCTTCCACTTATTTTGCCTCAGGCGTTCCTAGTGTCCTTGGACGTAAAGGACGCATACCTGCACATTCCTATCCATCCACTATTCATAAAGTACCTTTGCTTCTCAGTGGATTCTGTACACTATCTGTTTTGTGCTTTACCCTTTGGTCTTTCTACGCCCCCAAGAGTATTTACAAAATGTCTGGCCCCAGTCATGGCCTTCACCAGGATGAAGGGCATACAGTTTTTTCCCTATATAGATGACATCCTTATCCAGGCTACTTCAAGTTCCATGGCCCTGCAACACCTGCAGTTCACCATCTTCCTCCTTACAGGCCTGGGATTTACCATAAATTACAAAAAATCCTCCCTAACAACCTCTCAGGATGAGATGTTTCTAGGATGTCGGATTCTGACAAGGGAAATGTTGGCTTGCCTGCCACCAGAAAAGATTGTGACCTTCACATCTTTCTTCCAGGGTATCCTTCCCCACAAAACCATCTCAGTCAGGGAATTCCTTAGGATCTTAGGATTCATGGCCTCTACTATCCCCATGGTCTCTGTAACAAGGCTACACATGAGGAAATTTCAGTGGTATCTTAGAAATACCTAGAAACAACACTTACATCCTCTGGAGTTCACAATCCCCATACTTCCTTGCCTGTTCAAGGAACTGAAGTGGTAGATCTCCCAGATTCAGTCAAATCCGGGCCTGCCCCTACAGCGCATACCCCCAAACCAAGACCTGTTCATAAATGCTTCAGAAACAGGCTGGGGAGCAACCCTAACACACTGGAGAGTGAGGAATGCATGGACCCCCACTCAACAAAAGGAGCACCTCAGTATCAAGAAAATGAGAGCCTTGATAGTGGCTTTGGATATTTTCAAAGGTCAACTTCCCCCAGGCACTCTGAGGTGGTACACAGACAACACCACTGTGCTGTGGTACATCAGAAAACAGGGGGGGGGGGCAAGCTCCTACCTCCTGTGCAGACTAACACTGCAATCTTGGAAATAGCACTGGAGAAACAAATCCTTCTCCAAACAGTATATATCCCCTCCGCAGACAACGTGATGGGAGATTCCTTAAGCAGGACCATGACCCTGTCTCACAAATGGATGCTGAACAGGGAAGTGTTTCTTGACCAAGTCCATCGATGGGGTATTCCAAATGGGGATCTCTTTGCCTCCCCCATGAATAGACAGCTCCCGACCTTCTGCTTCAGGGTACCTCACCCAGAAGCTTGGAAGGTGGATGCTCTATCAATCTCTTGGAAGGGGATGTCCGCATATGCATTCCCCCTTACCTTTCATTCAAAGAGTCGTTCTGAAAATTCAGAAGGAACAGCCTCAAATCTTGCTGGTGACTCCCTACCTGCCAATGCAACATTGGTTCTCCCGGGTCTGTATCATAATAGCGAAGTATTAAAAGTTTGAATCACTAAACTTTGAACTTTAATGATCGAACATTTAATACTTCGAATGTAAAAAAAAAAACATTTTAAGCCCAAAACAAAAAAAAAATGCTCTATGTAGGGGGGCAAGCCCCCCTTGCACCCCCCCCCACACTCCCGCTACTTAAATATATCAACTCTGAGATCGCACTACAGTGCAGTAACGGGAAATCTTCCCTTCCCGCACTCTATGGCGATCTCCGTTATATGAGTCGAGGTTTTAAAACTTCGATCATTAAAGGTCGACCTTTAGTGATTCAAAGTTTTAAATCTTTGAACATATGATAGGAACCCGTTCTCCCTACTATTTCACCTAGCCAAGGGCAATCACCACAAGTTACCCCAGAGAATGGGCCTGCTCACACAGGACAAGGGAACACTCTTACACCCTCAACTGACCACACTAAACCTCACATTGTGGGTGATAGGGCATTGATTCCCTTCAGACACCTGTTTACAGAGGACGTGATCCAGGTTCTGCAGGAGGCCAGAAAACCAACTACTAGAAATTTTTATCTCAAAGTGGAAGAGATTTTCCTTATTGTGTCAGAAAAACAACCTATAACCACTGATGGTAGAGCCCTTAGTGGTCTTGTCTTACCTGTGTGACCTTATGAAATCCGGACTATCGTATTCCTCCATTAAAATCCACCTATTGGCCATCTCAGCTTGCCTACGCTGGTACCACCTTTAGTATCTAGATTAGAGGTAAAACTCTTCCTGATAGGGGCACTACAGCTCAGGCCACGAAGAAAAAACATTTCGCCTCCTTGGGACCTTAATTTTGTCCTAGAAAAATTGAAATTACCACCATTTGAACCAGCCAAAGACTGTTCCCTCCAGTACTGCACTTGGAAGACTATACTTTTAGTGGTCATAACCTCTGCCAGAAGGGTCTCCAAACTCCAGGTCCTTATGGCCTATCCCCCCTTCACTGTCTTCCACAAGGACAAGGTGTGTTTGCATACTAACCCCATGTTCATGCCCAAAGTGGTAAATGATCAGTCCCTAAATCAGACTATCTACCTGCCAACTTTTCCCCCTCTTGGCAGAACTGAGCAGAGAGGATACTGCACTCTCTAGATGTACACAGACAGTTCAGGTTTTATTTGGCCAAAACCAAATCCTTCAGAAAATCTGACAAGCTCTAGATCTCCTATCACCCTAGAGCCATGGGTCAACCTGTTTCAATGCAAACTATATCCTCTTGGATATCAAAAAACATTTCTTTTTGTTACATCAACCATGGTAAGTCACTCCCAGCCCCAGTTAGGGCACCCTCAACCAGGGCAGTGTCCTCCTCAGGGGCTTTCCTTAAAGGATTGGACACAGCTGCTATCCTTGAGGCAACTATTTGGTCTTCAGTTCACACTTTCGCCAGACACTACAAACTGGATATGGTCTCTAAAGCTAGGGCAAGAATTTCCAGAGCCATCCTCCATGGGTTTGTGGAAACTGCTTCTGGTCTGCCTCCCCTTCATTAGGACCGGAGCTTTTGCACTCTCCCTGATGTCATGAATACAGCAGCATATGAATAGAAGGACATAGTATTGTTGTGTAAGAAATTACCATAACCTTAGATGTCCTTCTCTTCTATATGCTGCTGTATAGTTTCCCACCCAGCCTCCCCCCTCACACTTGCCTGTTTCCAGTTTCCTGTAGTAACTTCTCCATGGTTGCTGATTCCAGCAGCATTCAGTTCTGAAGAGGTGCGTGATGTCCACTTTATACCCGACGTCTGTTTACAACTGATGTCCTAGAAAGGCGCAGGATATAGCGCACACCCTAGTGGTAGCATTTAACTTTTGTATAAAGGCCGGACGTGTGCGAGTTCACCAGAGGCAAACTCCCTGATGTCATGAATACAGCAGTATATAGAAGAGAAGGACATCTGAGGTTATGGTAAGTTCTTACACAACAGTACTATCTCAGAAGATGTGAAATTCTACCTAGGCTAGGTGTTAATGAGTTAATCGGGTTTTTGGCCATGTTGGCTGAAGCTTTTCAGTAGACTTACCTTGAGTTCTCTTACTTAGACAACTGGTTCTTGGTAACCTTTTTTAGTGATTGCCATGAAATTTTTCCTGAGGTGGTTACTTCCATGGCTGCCATCCTTGGAGGAAGCCATAAATTGGAAGAAATATTTGCCCTAATCCACAGATTGGATTCTTCATAATTTTATACTTGTTCCTGCAGTGGAATAGGTCTCAGGAGATTGGTGCCATTGCTTCCTGGATGAAAATACAGAGCAGGACATTGATTCAGTTGCTGCTGCTTCTTTTGTGCTTGATGATTGCCATGATCTTATTGGTGAATTTTGTACATATGAGGATGTGAGAGTTGCAAGTAAACTAAGGTGGCAGTGGTTGCAGTGACACTACACAGTTTATAGATTCATAAGTTCATAGGTAGGTACTAGGCTATCGACCCTCGAGCCTATACAAGCCTAGCCAAAAAGGTACCTTGGCTTTCGCCACCCAATAAAATTATTTTCCTGTGCCCCTGTCAAGCAGAGCCACATAGGTGATCCCTGGGGTGAATTTCCTATTTCCCATCCAATCATCAAGCTTTTTCTTGAAGAGTGCTAATAAGGAGCTTTGTTTGATATAGATAGGTAGTTTGTTCCAGAGTATGGGAAGTTTTTGGGACAGGAATATCCCTCCAGCATGTTCTGTTTATTGTGGTGACAAGGTTTAGGTCCCTTGAACATATAGCTCGGAGGGATTGGGATTTCTTTAAGTGGAGCATGTCCAACAGCTCTGGGTTTGACATAGCTTTGTATGTTAGGCAGAGATCGCTTCTGAGTAGGCGATATGCAATGGAGTAAAGCTGGAGTTTTTTGAGACAGTCTGCTTAGGGCATCTGTTTGAGGCCAGTAATCCTCTTTGTGAGGTATTTCTGCGGCCTTTCCAGTTGTTGTAGATGTCTTGTGTGGTACATACCAAAAGGGGCGTTGTACTCTATAATAGGTCTAATGAGTGACGAGTAGAGGGGAACAATGACCTCTTTTTTCCTGGATGAGAAACCTTTTGTGATGAGGTGTGCCATACAGAAGGATTTCCTGACTACTGTGGCAATGTGATTATCAAAGGAGAGACTACTGTCCACTGTGTCCCAAGGTCTCATCACACTTTCGGTGTTAAGTAGCCTACCACCTATGTGGTAGCTCATAGAGTTTTTACCAAAGGGGATGACAATGCACTTTTTGGCATTGAACTTGAGGCCATGGCTTTGACACCAGGCATCTGTCTCAGTGAGGCCCTTTTGTAGGATGTCCACATCATTTGGAGTTTCAATTATGGCTCCTAGTTTGCAGTCATCTGCGAACTTCGTTAGCCAAAGACCTTCTGTGTTAGCCTGTACTTTAGAAAAGTAGATACCAAACAGGAGAGGACCCAGGACTGAACCCTGTGGTACTCCACTTGTCACTGGTCTGAAGTCAGATTTGGAGTCTGCTACTTTCACAGTGTGGGTTCTGTCATTGAGCCAGTTGACAATCTATCTTGTGACATAGGGATTTATACCTAGTTTAGTGAGTTGCAGGTCTTCTCTTTTTGTCAGCCATATTTCACTGCTCCTGGAGTGGTAGACCACCCCCTCTGATCCTTTGGATCAGTGTTCTCTTCTTTCCTAGAACAGACACAGGTTTTAGTGAAGGATTTTCTTCTTATAGGTTGAGGACCCAATCATAGCTGTCACCTTGTTTAAGGAGTGTGATCCTCTTAGAGGGGACTCCACATCAGTCGTTCAGTGCTGTGAGCTTTCCCCTTAACCTTTATGGGATTGTATGCAATGCTGCTTTTGGGGCCTGTTCTAATTTGTTCAGACAAGCAGTCATTTGTATGAAACTTAAGACAATGAGTGGGGCACATGGTCATACAGCCTCTGTAAGGTGATGCTTCTCTTGCAGTGGTCCATAGAGACAGGCTTCAGTATTTCAACATTTCACATCAATGAAAAAGCAGGCCGATTTTATAAGCTGTTACTGCTGCAGTCATCTTAAGGAGATGAAAATGTGGAGATAGGATCTTGTCGAGACATAAGAGTAATTGTTCGTTCAGGAGAATGTAGTATTCCCCTTTTTCTTTTTGTTGTAGTGGGGAAAGGGGGTAGGTAGTGGTGGTTCTAGACACATTCTCCACCCCGTGGCTTGGGCGATTTCTGTATTCCTTCCTGTCATCCCCTCCAGTTCTTTACCTTGTCATAGTATTCAGGGGAGAAAGGACCAAACATCATTCATGTCTCACATTGGTGGAGACAACAACATAGTTTTAGGTTCTCAGGTCCATGGCAGTACAGGGAAAGAGAACTGTCCCATTCCGAGTTAAGTACGTTCTCTGTAGTTGAAGTAATAGATGACTTCACCTCAGAAACGTACTTATGTTGTAGACCCATTGATCTGACCTGATTTTCTGGCCTGAGTCTGAGAAATTATTGATGCTGCTAGGAGATCTTCCACTTAATAAGCCGATGGCTCCAGGTAGATGCTGCTACCACTCTGGGTAGAAGGGTATCCTGTACAGCCTGTCATTCTTTGGGTACATAACCAGTGGTAAGGCTGAGTTGGAACAGTGAATTCATGTGAGAGTTTAGTTCATTTTGGAGCTCGTGTAAGACGCAGCCCGGGATACCATCCGGTCCCATTGATGCTGTGTTTTTTTACTTTGGAGAGGGCTACTTTCACCTGTGTGTCTGTGATGTCTGGGGGACTGCATTCTTCTGGGATAGACACAGGCCCTTTTGGGGGGGAAGGGGGGGGGAGTTTGCACTGAACCTGTCCGCCAGGATGTTCGCAGTGTCTGTGGGTTCAGTGTATTGTGTGCCATTTTGCACCAGCTCAGAGCAGATCTGAGAGCTGCCACCCAGATTTTTGACGTAGCTAAAGAACGCCTTGTGATTATCTTTAGAGTCTTTGGCGATTTTTCTTTCAAAGCTTGCCTTTGATGATTTTATGAGGGATCGAAGTTTCTTGCTAGTACTGATCAAGGATGCCTTCCCTTTTTGGGATTTTGCCTTGTCATGTAATAGTTTCCTCCTTCTATTGTATAGCTTATTTATGTCCGGGGTCCACCAGACTGGTCTCCTGTTTTTGGAGGAGTGAGTCTTGGTTTTACTTGAGATGGCATGATCCATGCATTTCTGTAGGTGCTCATAGAGTGCATTTGTAAAGGATTCTGCAGTTTGGGTAGCATTTTCCATTTGCCCGGGGGCTTTGAAACTTTCTACCTCGGTCTTGAGAAGTGTGAAGTTTGCTTTTGAGAAATTTTTCACAGTGGTTTCCTTGGCTGGGGGTGGGATCGGGATGTGGATGTCCATTGTGATAAGTTTATGGTCTGATCTTACCAACAAAATATTTACCTCTGATGTGGAACATTGAGCCCCCATGTTGGTGATGACCAAGTCCAATATGTTGTCCCCTCTTGTGGGAGTGGTGACCAGTTGTTCCATGGCATTTGAGTTTATAAACTCCAGGAACCATTGGGCAAAAGAGTTGAGACTTGAGTAGTTTTCCCAGTCAATGTTTGGGTAGTTGCAATCCCCCAATATCATGGTGTTTGGTGAGACCTTCATATTCTCCAATGTTCTCAGGAATGCCTAGTGGGGATCCTGAGACAAGGTGGGTGATCTGTAGCAGGCTATGAACTGAAAAGCAGTTTTACCTACTGTTAGTTGCACATGGATGGTCTCCGCTGCCTCGTGCAGTGCCACTAACCTGGAGGTGTGGGTATCCATGATGAAAATGGATACTCTCACGCCTTTAGTATTCCGGTCTGAGTTCTGAGGCTGAAAGGAATGGTATGAGCTGAATCCTTGTAGTGCTGGGGTGCTCTCTGGAGCCTTGAACCAGGTTCCTGTTACTGCACAGATATCGATTTTCTCCATACTGAGGAGTGCCTCGAGTGCATGCATCTTGAGGTTTAGACTTCTGGCGTTGAGTAGCATTACCCTTAGCTTTTTGTTTCTGGTTTTGTCTATGGAGATGGGTTTGTCTTTTGAGCCTTGCCTAAAAAAGGCACTAAGGGGGTGGCAAGAGCCTTAGCCAATATTCGAAAGCCTAAGGGTGACAAGTGCAAGCCGTCCCTGGCGAAGCAACGTGGCTTGTTGAGCATGTCATCCCAGGCTGACAGACACTGGATCCCCTTTGAATGACACCAATAGCTTAGCCAATTGTTAAAATTGATCATTTTGTCTGTATACTGCGGCATCATTTTTGGGGAGGGCAATATGCTACTCAGGGTCAGGGTCATACCGGCCTGGGCTACATGATCAGAG
Organism: Protopterus annectens; assembly: GCF_019279795.1. Lineage (NCBI taxonomy): Eukaryota > Metazoa > Chordata > Ceratodontiformes > Protopteridae > Protopterus > Protopterus annectens. The sequence goes on along the minus strand of NC_056728.1, from coordinate 1,305,603,238 downwards.
AGCTTCTCTATGTCTCTTTTCATGTAGTCCAGGGAGGTATGTCTCAGGTCATTTACACCAGCATGGACAATGACAAAGTCATATTTGTACCTGCTGTAGAGTGACCTGAGTGCCTGTGTTATGTGGCGGATCCTGGCTCCCGACAGGCAGCTTACAGTGACCTTCTCCTTGTTCAGTCTGGTAAGTGGGACGTCAGTGTGCTTGACAATAGAGTCTCCAATTACTAGTGTATTAGGTGTGTTATTTAGCCTTAGGGGCTGCGACTGTGTGGCACACTAACTTCATGAAGTATGTGATACGTGAAAGTTGTTGTGGGGTAGCGGTTGCTTGGATGTCTGCTTTGGAGGTCTCTGCTGCTTTGGCAGATTTTTAATTAGAGCCTCCGAGTATGTTTTTGTGAGTTTATGTGTCTTGTTTGCTGGTGTGTTTGGTCTATGTGAGACTGGTTGTGTGGTGAGAGTGGTTTCCTTCTCCTCCTGACTGACTGTGCCAGTCTTGGGTTGAGAGATCTCAGCCTCCAGTTTGGCTGTATAGTTGCATCTCTCACAAATATTTGAGTTTGTTGGAAGAAGGAGAGGGTTTTCTGTGTACTTAAGGCAATTGTAACATTGCCTCAAGATTCCCAGATTTACCAGCTAGACTGGAGAGTATACATGAAACTGCGCTTTGGACATGTCTGGATAGTTTAAGGAACTGGTTTATTGATTGTCTGGAATGGACGAATAGGGAACCTTGTACTTCTGGATAGTATAAATACTTCTGGATAGTATAAGGGGGTGTAGTGCTAAAGTTTGTTAGTGCTTACTGAGAAATTTGAGCAAGTGCTGGGCTGTAGAAAGAAGGTTGAGTGCTTACTTTGAGAGTTTGACTAGTTCTAAGGGAAAAATTGAAGAGCAGACCTTGTTGAGCCAGGAATTGTTAAAAACTGCTTAAACGGTGCTGCGTGACATTGCATGACGTTGCGCGATACGCAAAATCGCGCAAAACCTCGCTAAAGCGGGTTTTAAGGCAGGGAGTTTGAAAGAGATAGCAAATGGCCCAAAACGGCCAATAAGCTACTAGTTACTGGGCTGAGACCACTCCTCCAGGAACAGATAGGCTGCTCAGAGCTCCCCACTCTCACTGGTGATCAAAGAGGCTTCCTCCTATCCAAGTAAGGATGTGGGCAACACAGGAACTATGGCAAAGCCTAGAATTCAGCAAGACCTGAAAACTGGACTATTCTAGTTCAGAAAAGGTGGGAAACAAGGATATTTGTTTTTGTTTTTTTCATTCTTTCACTTATACAACAGAAATTAGGCACAGGAATACAGTATTTGCTTTATATCGGCTAGCACACTTGAGTGTGTAGCCTACAACAATTAAACAAGGCAAAAACAACTTTTAAAGTGCAAAACATAAAAAATGCAGAAAATGCAGAAAAACAAACTTTGCAGAACTCAGATAGTTAGAAAACTCGCTTTTCGGCGAGACTAAACAGTCGCTGGTAGGAAAGTAGAAAAAAGTACTTATAATCCGTTAAAGTCTCTCTTTTGCTCTCTGCTGCTTGTAGAACTCTGCAGGACATTACGAGAAGCTGTGCTGAGTCTGTTACAAGTGCAAAATCGCGCTAAAGCGGGTTTTAAGGCAAGGAGTTTGAAAAGATAGGAAATAGCCCAAAACGGCCAATAAGCTACTAGTTACTAGGCTGAGACCACTCCTCCAGGAACAGATAGGCTGCTCAGAGCTCCCCACTCTCACTGGTGAACAAAGAAGCTTCCTCCTATCCAAGTAAGGATATGGGCAACACAGGAACTATGACACAGCCTAGAATTCAGCAAGACCTGAAAACTGGACTACTCTAGTTCAGAAAAGGTGGGAAACAAGGATATTTTTTTTTTCTTTTTTTTCACTTATACAACAGAAACTAGACACAGGAATACAGTAAATACTTTAGATCGGCTAGCGCACTTGAGTGTGTAGCCTACAACAATTAAACAAGGCAAAAACAACTTTTAAAGTGCAAAACACAAAAAAATGCAGAAAAATGCAGAAAAACTAACTTTGCAGAACTCAGATAGTTAGAAAACTCGCTTTTCGGTGAGACTAAACAGTCGCTGGTAGGAAAGTAGAAAAAAGTACTTATAATCTGTTAAAGTCTCTCTTTCGCTCTCTGCTGCTTGTAGAACTCTGCAGGAGACCACAAGGAGCTGTACTGAGTCTGTTACAAGCACAAAACCGCGCTAAAGCAGGTTTTAAGGCAGGGAGTTTGAAAGAGATAGGAAATGGCCCAAAACGGCCAATAAGCTACTAGTTACTGGGCTGAGACCACTCCTCCAGGGACAGATAGGCTGCTCAGAGCTCCCCACTCTCACTGGTGAACAAAGAAGCTTCCTGCTATCCAAGTAAGGATTAGGGCAACACAGGAACTATCACACAGCCTAGAATTCAGCAAGACCTGAAAACTGGACTATTCTAGTTCAGAAAAGGTGGGAAACGAGGATATTTTTTTTGTTTTTTTTTTCTTTTTTTCACTTATACAACAGAAACTAGGCACAGGAATACAGTAAATGCTTTAAATCGGCTAGTGCACTTGAGTGTGTAGCCTACAACAATTAAACAAAACAAAAACAACTTTTAAAGTGCAAAACACAAAAAAAATGCAGAAAAATGAAGAAAAACAAACTTTGCAGAACTCAGATAGTTAGAAAACTCGCTTTTCGGCGAGACTAAACAGTCGCTGGTAGGAAAGTAGAAAAAAAGTACTTCTAATCTGTTAAAGTTTCTCTTTTGCTCACTGCTGCTTGTAGAACTCTGCAGGACACTACGAGGAGCTGTGCTGAGTCTGTTTAATATAAAGATACAGAGGCAATCCAGGAAATTTCTCCATTTCCAGCTGGGGGCCAGTTATTTTAATTTCAGTGCACTGTCCTTTGGCTTCACCAAAGCCCCCTGTGTGGTCACCAAGATTATGGCAGCGGTAGCAGCCCATGTCCGACTGCAAAGGATCCAGGTCTTCCTGTATCTAGACGATTAGCTCCTAACTACTACTTCCAGGGATCTGCTGGTACAACAGCAGGCACTGCTATTTTACCTTACAGATCCACTGAGGATCATAGTAAATCAAACAAAATGCCAACCGTCTCCCACGCAACGAATACGTTTATAGGATGTCATATGAACACAGTTCTTCAAATTGCCAAGCTTCTTGATGCCATAGTACTGTCCTTATGATTAACAGTCTCTTAGGTAGTTCATTATCCCCTTCCTTAAGCAAGGTTATTTCTCCATCTGTTAGGGTTGATGTCTTCTACCACTTTGTTATTTCCACTTGTAAGATACCACATGAGAGTGTTAACAATGGACTCTGTTAGTCCATTTATCACAGAGTCTACACCCCTGCATGCCAAAATTCGACTTACACAAATTTGCAGAGACTATATCAAATGGTGGGTAACCTCCCCATCAGTAACAGAAAAAAGACCTTTTTGCCCACTGATCACCCTATCCCACAGTGACCATGGATGCTTTCCTTCTGGGATGGGTGCATTTTGAGAGGAAGGCTATTCAAGGTACTTGGTCACCTTTAGAGGCCAAACTTATATCAGTATCTTGGAGATGAGAGTGGTTTTCCTAACATTAAATGTGTTTCAGGACCCAAGGGCATAATATCCATCCAGTTGGACAATATTTCAGTGATCTGGTACATCAACAGACAAGGAGTCACATGATCATATCCACTTTGCCAGATACCATATGGGTGATGTCTTCCCATCATTTTCTGATAGCAGTGCACATACCTGAGATATCAAATGTACTAGTGGACAAGTTGAGCAGGTCAGTCCTATTAACTCGCAAGTGGTCTGTCAACTAGATAGTGGCAATGGAAATTTTCAGCCTCTGGGGCCAACCTTACAGCAGCCTCTTTGCGTTCTACCTGAACAACAACTGCAGCAGTTACTTCACCCTAATCCCTCCACGGGGATAGTCACCAAGGGATGCTATAGCCCACAATTGACCCCAGGGTTTTCTCTATACCTTTCCCTGATACCAGTCTTGACAAAGTTATTCAGAAAGCCAAAAGGTGCAAGACCAAAGTGATTCTCATTGCTCCTTTCAGCCATTGGCAGGTTTGGTTTCTCTTCCCACTTTTAAGTGTTGGGCCCTAGTCGTGATCATCCGAGTCACCCTATCTGGGTTACCTCTACCAAATCTTCAAACCCTAAAGTTAACCATATGGTTAGTCTAATTTTGACAATAGCCAGCAATGCCAAGCTTTCCTCATCGATGGTTCAAATTTTTTCTTCCTCACAAAAACAGTCAAGAAAAAGATTTATCAAAGCAGGTAGAAAAGATTGTACATCTGAGCATCTTCAAGAGGGTTAGATCTGTTTTCTGTTCTTCTCCCACTGATCTTGAATTTTGTATCAGAACTTTTTCAGCAAGGGTCTAGTTTTTCTACTATCAAAGTGCAAATACAAAATTTCACATAGGGCATAATGATTCCTCCATTGCCTGTCTTAAAATCTCCAGTGCTTTTCTTAAGGAAACTTTCCTGCTAAGACCTCCCTGTTAGGGCTCCATTTCCCCCATGGGACATCATGGTCATGCTTCAAGCCCTAACTCACAATCTCTTTGAAATAGCAGCCTCAGTAGATCTTAAGTATCTCTCTTGGAAGACAACCACTATCATGCAAACCACCTTATCTTATTTTCCATGAAGACAGAGTAACCTTGAGAACAAATTCTTATGTTGCACCCAAGGTGACATCTTGAAGCAAATTGTAATCAATCTATTGATTTTCCAGTCTTTTTTTTCTGAAGTTCTTAAACAAAGGTGGGTGTGTGCTGCTCACACTAGATGCTTACAGACAGCTCAGATTCTACTTACACTGTACAAGGATATAAGAAAATCAGATCACCTCTTTATACCCTTTTCTAAAGCAAAATTGGGGAGACCTATATTAAAAATCACAATTTCTAAATGGCAATCGGACTTTATTTCCTTTGTATATAATAACTGTGGTTTATTTCTACACACAAAACCAAAAGTCCATTTGACTAGGGCAATAGTTACCTCTACAGCATTCATGAAGTGAATTTCCATTAATAACATTTGTGCAGCAGCAATATGGTCCACAGTTCACACATTTATATATCTTTACAAATTGGAGGTGCAGTCCAGAGCATGTTCATCCTTTGTTTCCACTGTTCTCAGGAATGTCCTTCCTTGATACCACACAAGTGTCTTTTTTTGGCAGCTTGGGAATCTGTCCCAAGTGTTCAACTGGACAAAAATACACAACATTGGATATGGAAGTACTTAACCATAAGTATAGATCTGTGTTGTCTCATTTTTGTCTGGTTCAACATCCCTTCTTCCTTCCCCTTCCAGTATTGTCATTGACAGCTTCTTTTGTTTGGACAGACCTCACCTAAGACCCTGTCTGTTCAAAATGTTCAGTTGGTTCTTACTGTGGTATTAACAGTTCTGTCAACTCAGACACCAACAGTTTTCTGCAGTTACAAGACGAGATCTATAATTTAGGTAAAGTCAGCAAACTCTGTCTGAGGTAACTTAGTAGACAGTAGGGAATTTTGGATAGGGCAGGAGTCAGAGCCTTGAATCCTCAGCTCTAGAAGAAGGTGCTGAGGTCAGATCCGAATGGATTTGACAACCCAAATGTTGTACTGATGAAAATGAGACAACATGGATCCGTTGTTGTGGTAAGTACATAACTTTTCATTTTAAACTAATTTAAAAATATTTTTTCCTGACATAAAAGTTGTGTTGTTTTACTTTTGTGGTCTGAGGAAAGTGTTTAAAGTGCTATTTACTATATTTTTGGTGGAAAAAGCTATTTTTTTACTACTTAACTGTTTTATTGATTACTGCTGCTAGGCTTTCCTGGGAATCGGGCATCTTTTTTTGGCTTAAACATGGAGCAGCTTACAGGTTCCTTGTTTCTTCCTTCTTTCAGCTACAAAAAAAGAGAAAGAAAATAAAACAAACTTAATAGACAGCCTTTGCCAGCACATTAGGCTGTTAAGTTGCCTCAACTATAGATGGGTGACTCTGCTGTGGCCATTACTAATTCCTCAGGTCATTCATCTTTTTGTTCCCTCTGGTGCATCCCCTACAGCCACCATGGACCAGGGGTTAGACACATTCGCTGCTGCTGTTGTGTTACCCTTGGCAGGCAAGGGAGAACCACTCTTACTGGTTATAGGAGAAGGGGTAGGGAGTGCCCCTCTGCCTATCCAGGCTGCTATACCGTTCCCTAGGGAGGTTTTTCCTGGCTAAAGTGGGTCTGCTTCTTCAGAAATTTCTGTTGAAAGAAGCAAATAAATTTAGACATATATCTTCTCTTGTCTCAGTCACTTTGGACAGGAGTAATTTATTGGGATTAGCTCAGGGTTTAATTGATGCTCCTGACCCTTCCAATTTAGCTGTTTCTGCCAAAAGTAGCAGGGATTGTTCATCTTCTGAAGAGGTTCAAGTTTTTGAACCAGAAAATGATTGTGAAGGGACAAATTGTATTTTGCTTCCATAGATTTCTGACTCAGATTCTGAGGAAAGTGTGGCTTCTGCCAGCCCCTTTGAAAGATTATTTTTCTCTAAAACTGACCATTTGTTTCATTGGGAACATAATGGCATTCCCCTTTCCCTGAAGAAGTATTCTGATTTATTACAAATGAATTTTCTAGAACCTACTCCTTTTCATCCTGTTTTTCAGCATCTGGGGATGTTTTTGTCACAGCCTGTAATTTGCCTGATAATCAGCCTAGTTCCTCAGTATTTTATATTTTTATACATGCACCCCAAATCAGACCCAGCAGTTATTGCTGTAGTTTACCCAGCTGCTGTTAAATATCTGGTTAATACCTTCTGACAAGAATAGGAAAGCTTTTAATAAATTTAGGAAAAACTGTATTATTCTGCAACATTTATTTTTAGAATTTTCAACGGTCAAGCCCATGTAAGTTTATGCTTGCCTGTGTTAAGAACTTGAGGGATACTATGGCCTCTGTTTCCTCTCTGAGAAGAAACTTTATGTAACCTAACTGCTTCTTTGTCCCTGTGGCTACTTAATGTTTGAAGTGTGCCCAAGTTCAAAATGTTATCCCTTCACAATTTATTACTCTTTATTCCCCATTTGAGTTTACAGGTGACCTTTCATTTAAAAGATACATATCAACTCATTTGGTTAGATTGAGATTTCAGATGTTTCTTAAGGCTTTCTGTATCTGGATCACATTATTAGTTCACTGTATTATCCTTTGGTCTGTCCACTGCTCCAGGACTATTCACAAATCATCTAGCACCTGTGATAGCCAACTGCAGATTGCAAAATATTCATATTTTTCCTTATTTAGATTTTTTTCAAAGTGTCAGGAATGTCTCACTTGGGTAAGGGATCTCCTACACAGGCTGTGATTCCAAGATGGCTTACAGAAGTCTTGTCTTTCTTATTCTCAATTGATTGTTTTCCTGGGGTGTCTGAAGGACATCTCAGTTCAAAATAGCTTTTCTTCCACAGGAAAAAGTAGCTCTGTATCTAGATCTATTCTTGATTTTTTTCCACTCAGCCATGGAATTTCTCAGGATTCTGGGTGTCATTACTTCTATGATTCTCATGATTCCTCTACCAAGACTCAACATGACAAAAATGCAAAGGTACCTGAATTCGGTATAGTCCCAACATCAACATCTGTTGACACTCCAGGTACAAGTTTGGGGGTTTGTGAGAAAGGAGATTTTTTGGTGGAGAGACCAAATTTATTAGAATGCAGTTCTCCCATTTTCCTTTCCAGCTCCAGCTTATTTTGCTGCAAGAGACACATAAGTCTTCGCTTGGGGAGCACTGTATGGTGATAAAAGTGCAAGGTCTTTGGAACACAAAAAAAGATCAAAGTACATAAATGTAAAAGAGATGTCCACACTTGTAAATGCTGTCAAGTATCTCAATTATTTCTGGTCCCCAGGACCACTGCAAGTGTTTACAGACAAGACCACAATGAAGTGTGCATCAGCAAACAGGGGGACCAGATTTTACCCTCTGTGCAGACTTCCCAAGATAGCCAGTGCTTGCATCAACAAACAGGGGAACCAGATTTTACCCTCTGTGCAGACTTCCCAAGATAGCCAGTGCTATAGCTTTTTAGCATAATCTCATTGTACATGCATCTTGCATTCTGTTAGAGTAAAATTGTGTGCCGGACGTGCTTTGCAGGACCCTGACAGTCTCTCATGAATGAAAATTAATCAGGGAGTCTTCCAGGAATTGATCTAGGTGTGGGAATATTTCAAGTAGATTTTTTTCACCTCCACTCACAACAACCATTCGGCAAAATTTTGCTCCATTGCTTCATGCAAGAAGGCCTACAAAACAGATATTATTTTTTTCTTTTCCTTGGACAGGAATGTTTCTGTATGCTTTTCCACCCTTTCCACTAATATCCAGAATTATTCTGAAGATTCAGAAGGGCTCGCCAAAGATCATTATGGTGGCCCGTGCAACAGTGATGCTCCCTTCTTTTGGAAATGACCAGGGGCAATTACCACAAGAATCCTCACAGACTAGACCTACTCACACTCACACAAGACAAGACAAGTGGTATTTGATACATCCCAACCTCAAACAACTGCAACTAACTGCCTGGATAATACAGTCTTAATACCTTTTAGGCACCAGTTTTCTGAGAGAGTGTAGCAGGTATTACAGTAGGCAAGGAAACCTTCAACTTAAAAAAATCATATATTAGTAAATGGAAAAGATTTTCTAGTTTGTGCCAAGACAGAAACCAGCACCTTTTTAAGGCTAGTGTTTTTCTGGATGTTCATCGTGCATACAGCTGCAGTCATAACAGATGGGTTCTCCTGCCGTCAGGCGGGTCCTTGGTCGGCCGAATTCCAAAGTCTAGGTCCGGCGTCGGTTGTCGTCGCTTCTTCCCTGACGTCAGTGCGCCAGGGGTATAAAAGAACCAGCCAACGCCATTTTCTTCAGTCTTTCTTGCCGCGCGGTGCCCGAAGCAGAAGCAGTTCGCAAGTGCCGGTCGGCCAGCTCCTGAAATTACGAAAAGTTTGCAACCGAAGTCTTCTTGAAAGCTAAGTACCCCGTTGGGGAAACTTTTCTTGCCTCAGACTGATGTCAGACAAAGTTAATAATTGTATTTCTTGTGGGAAGCAAATACCGCATAAGGATTTTCATTCCCTCTGCATTCCTTGCTTAGGCCCAGACCACGACGTCTCGGTCTGTTGTTTTTGTGCTACATTCAACAAACGCACCATTAAGCATCGGGCGGAGTTCGCCCAGCACTATTTTGGCAAAAAATTTAACTATATTATGTCGTCGGATACTCCGACTCCAGTTTTGTCTAAAAAACGCAAAGACAAGGACCGACACACGAGGTCCGCGGCCTCTACCGACACCACGCCAAAGCCGACTACAGGTGGTCCGGTTCTCAGCGAGGCGCCTACGTAGCCCCTGCCTACCGACGACACTTCATTGGCGGTGTCTTCTGTGCCCGAGGTCGCTGGCTCCTCGGCCCACACCCCGACTGCAGATACCGAAGCCACTCTTGGTGGTGAATCTCAAAATGTAGACAGGTCTGCCTCCTCTCAAGGTGTCTTCAGACCTTCCTCTTCTTTTTCTATCAAGGCTTTCACTAAGTCTAAAGCAGCCATGCATTCTAAGAGACAAGCTCCACAGGGTCCTTCTCCAGGCCCCATGCCTAAAAAACAGATGCTTAAAATGGCTGAGGATTTGATTACTCTTATCAGGGGTTCTCAACCCCCCCCCGGACAAAAGGCCCAGAGTGGAGGAAGAATCTCCCTCCTCTGACCAGGCCTCCATTATTTCAGATCACTCGGATGAACAGGAACATTCCTACTCCCCTTTTGAAGATTCTGATGCTGAGGAGTCCATTCCCTCTGTCTCCCCCCTAGAGGATTACTCATTTGGGGAAACCTTGCATACCTTAAGGGAACACTTCCACTGGGAAGGCCAAGAGTACACCGATTCCAAGAAAAGGCTTAGGGATTTTCTCTTGCTACCCCAGCACAGGCCTCTGGCTATACCTCCTGTCTTAGACATACTAGATGATGTGTACTTGGAGGCCTGCCTTAACCCGGATTCTTTACCTCCAGCCCCAGTCAAGCCTGACAGGTACTACCGGGTTCCTGACTCACACCAATTTTTATACAAAAGCCATGCGGCTGACCCAGAAACTATCTCACAGGGCCCCAAGGGGAATTAAGGCCTCCACTGCTAAAAACCCATTACCTTCCGAGAGATTCCAGATCCTTAGAAAGGTGGGGAAAAAAGGTATACACCTCGGCCACCTTAACCATGAGGGCATTAAACTGCCAGTTCCATATGCTAAAGTACCAACAGTTTCTGTTATCACAGTTGAGAAGTAAAATGTCACAACCTGAACAACCAGACTTGAAGGAGTTGCAGGATTTGATGCATAGTGCAGAACAAGTGGGTAAACATACCTTGCAATGTGGTTTTGATGCTCTAGAGGCCTCATGTAGAGCTGCTGTTACAGGATCAGTCATACGTAGACATGCCTGGCTCAAGGAGCAAACCTTACCAGATCATGTCAAAGCTAAATTACTAGATGCCCCTCTACAAAAGGATGTATTATTTGGTGTTAAAGCTGAGGAGGTATTAAAGAAAATGGAGGAAAAGGCTAAATCAATGCAAACAGTGAAAGATTTTCTACAGGTACAACCTCCACGTTTCAGTAGAAAATGGCCTTCCAAAAATTGGTCCTTTCCAGCCACGGACAGACCCCAAAGAGGTAGATACAGGCGCCCGAGGGGCAGAGGGCAATCTCAAGGATCGTTTAGAGGCAGACAATGGCAAGCTCCTACACAAAGAGGTGGTGAGGATAGTTCGCAGCCTTTCAGAAAGCAAGCCCAATGACTTTCCCCTTTGCATGCCAAGCAAGGCTCAAATGGTAGCACCCTTAGGTGGAAAACTGGCATTTTTTTCAAAAAATTGGCATATTGTCACAAAAGACAAATAGATCCTGGACATTATAAACAGAGGCTACGGATTCCATTTTCACACCCTTCCAAAAATGAGAGGCATGCCAAACCTGCCACACAATCAAAGGGCAGAGGCACAAAGACAAATTTCAGATCTCATGGACATGAAAGCTATTCAAGAGGTACCTACTCACGAACAAGGTCAAGGTTTTTATTCCAGACTATTCCTGGTACCAAGAAAGGGAAAAGATTGGAGACCTATTTTGGACCTATCCATCCTAAACACATTTTTACTCGTACCAAAATTCAAGATGCTCACATTACAGCAGCTTCTTTCCATGCTGGGCAAGGAGTCTTGGCTGGTAACATTGGACCTCAAGGAGGCATACCTGCATGTCCCAATCAGACAAAATTGCAGAAGATACCTCAGATTTCTTGCAGGTTCAACCCATTATCAATTCTCTGCATTGCCCTTTGGCTTATCTACTGCGCCCAGAGTATTCACAAAATGCCTGGCATTAGTAATTGCCTACTGCAGACTTCAAGGGATACAAATATACCCATATTTGGACGACTGCCTGATCCAAGCGGACAGCAAGCACATACTTCTGAAACATCTGGCTTTTGTAATAATGTTGTTGAATTCTCTGGGATACACAGTCAACAAAAAGAAATCAAGGCTACTACCCTCTCAGAAAATAATTTTCCTGGGTGCCAACTTGGACACAAACACCCAGATGGCCTACCTCACGCCAGAGAAGCAGGGCAACTAACTCAATACTTCAGAACACTAGCAAATTTCACCAGGCTGACTGCAAGGAAAATCCTGCAGGCTCTGGGATTCATGGCATCTTGCATCCTACTAATCCCATGTGCAAAGCTGCATATGAGGAAACTTCAATGGTACCTGAAAAACCTATGGTCTCAACACAGCCACAGTTTGGAAACAATAATACCACTAATTCCATGTCTTCAAAAGGAATTTCTGTGGTGGGCTCAAGCATGCCAAACAAACACAGGTCTCCCATTCTGCAAGCCTCAAGCAAATCAAGTCATCACAACAGACGCCTCGGACTACGCCTGGGGGGCGCACATGACAGATCGGTGCATTCAGGGCAAATGGTCCCAAAAAGAAAAGCAACTTCACATCAATCAAAAGGAAATGCTAGCAGTAATAAATGCTATTATAGCTTTCAAAGACCTTCTGCGTCCAGGTCAGCTATTGATAAGGACAGACAACACCACAGTAATGTGGTACATAAACAAACAGGGAGGAACCCATTCATACCCCTATGCAGGCTGGCCATGTCACTTTGGAACATGGCTCTGGAATTACAAATCGAACTTCAAGCACAGTACTTGCCAGGCAAGGAAAACACGCTGGCAGACAACCTAAGCAGAAATATGACAGATCCACACGAATGGAAGTTGCATCCTCAAGTTTTTACAGAGATAATTCAAGCATGGGGAAGGCCAGACATAGATCTCTTTGCCTCCCACAAAAATCACCAGTTGACAAAATTCTGCTCAAGGACTTTTCATCCACAGGCCTGGAGAGTGGACGCTCTCTCTTTCAGTTGGACAACAATGACAGTTTATGCCTTTCCACCTCTTCCTCTGATGCCCAAAGTTCTATTAAAAACCAGAGCAGGCAGACCAAAGATGATTCTCATTGCTCCAGACTGGCCAAGACAGCACTGGTACCCACTCCTGAGGAGCCTGACGCATTCCCCTCCATGGACCCTACCTCTAATGCCTCTTCTTCTGACTCAGCACAGCTTCAAAACTCTTCACAGTCAGCTGAAAACACTCAATCTGGCCGCATGGAAGATTCCTTAACATCACAACAGACCCTACTCTCCAAGGAGGTGCAGGATGTCATTTTGGAGGCCAGAAGGCCGTCTACTAGAAAAGCTTACTCCGCAAAATGGAAACTGTTTTGTGCCTGGAATGAGAAAAAGGGCCAGAATCCTGGAAAACTGAATTTACCTCAAATATTACAGTATCTAGCTGAGCTGCTAAGCAGTGGACTTTCATTCTCCTCCATCAAAATCCATGCCTCAGCCATTTCTGCAGAATACAACACTGATCCACCTTTATTCTCTCACCCCCTCTTAAGACAGTTCCTCAGAGGGGCTAAGAATATAAAACCCCCAAGGAAACAACCAATACCTGCTTGGGATCTCAATTTAATTCTAGAAAAGCTGACCTTGCCTCCTTTTGAGCCAGCTGTCTCAACAGATTTGCAATGTTTGTCCTGGAAAACAGCTTTCCTTCTGGCTATCACCTCAGCTCGTAGGGTATCGGAACTACAAGCCCTCATGGCTGTGCAGCCTTTATCATCTTCCATCAGGACAGAGTTTCCTTACGAACCAACCCGTCCTTTATGCCAAAGGTGGTATCCAGGGTAGCTTTGAATCAGGCTATACACTTACCTACCTTCTACCCTAATCCTCAAAACAAAGGGGAGAGACTACTACATTCCTTGGGCATCCACAGACAGCTGCGTTATTATTTGGACAGAACAAAGCCTTTCAGAAAATCAGAACAGCTCTTTGTGTCCTATGCTATAGGAGCTCAAGGGAAGCCAATTTCCAAACAGACAATCTCAAAATGGATAGCCCACTGCATACGCTTTTGTTACTCTTTTCATGGTAAAACTGTACCTGCAGGCATCAGATCTCACTCCACAAGGGCCACAGCTACCTCTGCAGCTTTCCTCAGAGGAGTTCCTACCAAAGATATTTTGGAAGCAGCCACTTGGAGTTCTGTGCATACCTTCTCCAAGCACTACCACCTACCATTATACTCCAAAATTAGAGCAGGCTTTGCCACTGCAGTCTTGCAGGGCATTCTGGCTCCTCCTAGTTCCACCTAGTGCCTACCACCCCTTTCTTAGCTTTGGGATTCTACCCATCTGTTATGACTGCAGCTGTATTCACGATGAACATAGTACAGTTTTGTACCTACCATAAATGTAGATGTTCGAGTGCTAATACAGCTGCAGTCCAGGTTTCCCTCCCTCCTTCCCCTCTTGGGACAGGCCTATTGGCTAATACCTCCTCATACAACCTGATTGGGATATTCTTTTATGGTGTATTTGCTTGCAACTACTGTATTTTGATTATATTGCATTGCTTTATTACACAAATTTATGTATTGCCTTCCTTCTGGGGGCACCTGACATCTGGGGCAAGAAAAACTGAAGAAAATGGCGTCGGCTGGTTCTTTTATACCCCTGGCGCACTGACGTCAGGGAAGAAGCGACGACAACCGACGCCGGACCTAGACTTTGAAATTCGGCCGACCGAGGACCCGCCTGATGGCAGGAGAACCCATCTGTTATGACTGCAGCTGTATTAGCACTCGAACATCTACATTTATGGTAGGTACAAAACTGTACTTTTTGCATTATTTGTGAATTACTATCCTCTGACCTTACTTCTCCATCAGGGTTCATTTTTCAGCCATTTCAGCATGCCTGCCCATGAATTCTCCACTTTCAATGCATTCTCACGTGAAAATGTTTTAGAAAGGGGTGTTTCATACAAAACCTCATAAAAATGGTAAATCCTACTTAGGATCATACTTTTATGTTAGAAAAATTAACACTTACTCCATTTTAACCAGCTCATCAAGCTGACTTGAAGTTCTTAACATGGAAGACAGTGGTAGTAATTGCTCTGACCTCTGCAAGAAGAGTATCTGTGTTGCTTCTCTTAACTGTGGATGAACCTTATCTCATTTTCCACTAAGATAGGATTTCCTTGAGAACTTATCGTTCACTTTTGCCGAAAGTGGTATCCAAGCTGCTTGAGACAAGCTAGCCTTCTCCCTGCTTTCTTTCTCGAATATAAAAATGAAAGAGAAGGATACTGCATACCTTGGAAATCCACAAACAACTTAGGTGTTATCTTGACAGAACAAAATCTTTTAGGAACTGTGATTAGTTGTTAATTTCTTGTAAAGTTAAGAAAAAAATTATGTGTGTTAGAGCAGACTGTTGCCAAGTGGTTGTCTCATGCTGTTAATTTAGTTATACCCACCACAACAAGGCAATTCCAGACAGGGTTAAGGCTCATTCTACCAGAGTCTTGGCTTCATCTGTGTTTTTTTTTTTAGAAGAGTTTCATTCTAGGAGTATTCTAGAAGCAGCAACTTGGTCCTCTGTGCATATTTTTACAAAGCACTATAAGTTGTATTCCTTCTCCAGGTCTGGGACAGACTTTGCTATGACCATTCATCAGGGGCTTCTGGACCCTCATCCTTCCTCCTCCCAGTCAGTCTAAGCTATGGTAATCTACTCATATTGCTAAGGCTACTGCTGCAATGATCACAATGATGAACATAGTACAGTTGTTTAAGTAAACTTGGCATAGCAGTAGATGTTCAGAAGATAGCTGCTGCAGTAGTCGCACCCTTCCATCATCCTTATTTTTTGTGTCCCTTCCTCCACCCCCTCCCATTTTTGTCTGTTTTTGTTGCTAGGATGAGGATATATGTAGTTGTATATATAACATATACTTTTATTTTCCTAGCCTTGATATTTTCATGGTTCTAGCCTCCCTCCCTCTCTCTCTGCTAGTATGAAAACTCTGAAGAGCTTGGTGCCCATACGACTCTTTATTTAACTCAGCTCTATCAGACTAACAGCTCAAGTGTATGGAAGGTGCCCTTGAAACTTTGTAAGCTTGACAGCTGATTCATTCTATGCAAGATACAACCCATATAACTGAGGCCACCTTTGATTATCTACTGTTATGCTAAGTTTACATACACGACTATACTTTCATCTCGTCTGTACCAAGGAGGGAATTTCTTGGACTTGTCAAACAGACCTTGTCTAGATGAATTGTCAACTGCTTTCTGTTTTGCTGTCAGGTCAGAAACCACGGCTTGAAGATGCTGTGGTCAAAGCCTACTACATCGGGTGGGAAGCTGCTTCCACTGCTTTTTACAAGACTGATGGCACAGCAGATCTCTGCACTTTGAATACTTGATCTTCACTGAACACTTTCCCAAAACATGACCTTTTTGAGTATAGCTGCAAGAACTTGGCTTCCTTTGGTGGTATTTACATTTGCTATAATCAGAAGGGATCCAGCCAATTGGCACAGAGTGTTAGGGGTAGTGTTTGACAGAAAAAAGCCGAAGAAGCTGAAAAGTAAGGTGTATAAAATAATGGTGAGACCAGCACTACTGTATGGTACAGAAACTTGGGTAATGAAGGCAGAGCAGTTGAGTAAGCTAGAGATGTTGTAGATGAAGTGCTTGAGATAGGTGGTAGCATACACACCATGGGACAGACTAAGAAATGAGGACATCAGAGCAGAGGCCCAAGTAGCTCCAGTTACAAAGAAGGTCAAAGAGAACAGATTAGTGTGGTTCAGACACATGGTGGAAAGTAGAAGACAAACTGGTGAAGAAGATTTGGGACAGACAGGAAAAAGGCAAGAGGAAATGAGGCATCCACCATCCAGAAAAGAAATGGATGGCTGGCTTATGTAAGAGAAGACCTGTGGCAGTCAAACATGACAGTTGAAGAAGGTAGGAGAGTGGCACTGAATTGAGAGAGATGGTGGCGGCAATTAATGCAGCACCCTGACTCCTATGTAGAAGACAGGAAAAAGGAGGTTGATGATGATGATCTTCATTGTTATATTACCTCAAAAGGCCGAGAAGGTTGAAACTTCGAACATTCTGAGTGGAGATCGCCGTGTAGTGCAGAACGGTATATTTACTGTTTTCCTCACTGTAGTGTCATCTCAGAGTTGGTATATTTATTTTGCAGGGGTTGTGGGGGTGCAGGGGGTCTTGTTCCCCTGCAAAAACATAAAAAAAAATGTGTTTTTATTTTTTATTTAGTTTTCAAAGTTTCAAAACTTTGATCTTCCGGTCTCTGCCTTTTGAAGTTCGAAATTTTGAAACTTTGAGCTTTAGAAATAGATCCATGTATAAGGCCTACAGGCTTCAAACTTAGTCCCTTAGTCTCCTCACTGTTACTACTACTCATATTCCCTTACCTGGATGACTGGTTCATTGCTGCCACTATGAAGGAAGTCCTCACCACAGAAAGAGAATAGTTGCTCTGGTTACACCTGTCGTTGAGAATTGTCATCAATAATTCAAAATCTCAACTGGAACCTTCCCATCTTCTTACATCAGTTGACCATACTGCCTCCAGAAAGAAGGATCATTATGGTGTAAGCAGTCAGGGATCCATAGGCACTCCAAGTTCAGATGATTCAAAAAGTAGTGGGCCTCACGGCAGCATCCATAAAAAGAATTGCATATGCCAGGCTACACATGAATATTCTACAGTGTATGTTGACAGTTAGAGTGGGACCAGAACAGACATTACGAGTCAAATTAGCAGACTTTCTTCTTCCTGCAAAAGGCACTTGTCCTGCTGGACAGACTGCAAAACTTAGCAAAAGACATGCCATTCCCACAGCAAGTACCAATGGCCGTAGTATCCTTGGTGCAGTGGGCGGCACTTCTTAAACAAGACTGTCCAAGGAATGTGGTACACTCACGAGGCCAATTTGCACATCAACATCTTGGAGATGAGAGCAGTCTTCCTAGCATTGCAGGCATTTCAAGGTCAGCTTCCTCATGGTGCTGTAACCATTCAGTCTGATAGCATGGCAGTGGTATGGTACATCAATAAACAGAGAGGAACTCGATCTTAAACCCCTTTGTCAAGAGACTATGATGTATAGGAATAGGCCAGCATCACATCACTTTCTCATAGTAATTATATCTTGAGAACATCTAACACAGTTGTGGACAGACTGAGAAGACAAGTAATCTTTCCTCAAGAATGGTCCTTCAGTGAATCAGCAGCTGTCATGATCTTCTTCAGATGGGGAGTTCTTTGTTGCAATCTATTTGCAATACCACCTAACACCAAATGCATCATTTTTTTCTGTGTTGTCCCTCAGCATTGGACTTCCACCAAGAGACACATTCTCCTATAATTGGCCCTTAGGGCTCATTTATGCATTTCCCCCGGTTCCAGTGACCTCTCGGTTCTTACTGAAAGCCAGAATGTGCAAAGGTCACATCATTCTCATGGTTTTGTTTTGGCCACACCAGTTGTGGTCCTCTCCTGCTGTGATCTGTTTTAAGGAGAAGACCCTTCCTCTTAACCCCTTTAACAAAGGTTGTTGATTCTCCTTTTTGCAGAGCTGTATCTCGACACTCAGTGCTCCCATTGTAAGTGAAAGAGTTCATAACAGCTACTCAAAAACCTTCTTCTAGATCAGGCATGGGCAAACTACGGCCCGGGGGCCACATGCGGCCCGTTAAACGTTTTGATTCGGCCCGCCAAACTTGAAAAAATTTAATAAATTAACCTTGTTAATGTTTTATTTCCCCTGCAATTCTGATGTTTCCTCACTAGATGGTGCACTCTAGATATTGGCTTTGTTGAGGTGAAGCGTAGGCCTATTACTCCACGTTTGCACTTTACCCTTTGACCCACCGCCCCTCTATGAAGATGAGCGGACCCAAGAAAAGGAAAGTGGACAGAGAATGTCGAGTGTTCAATAAGGAGTGGACAACTAAATATTTTTTCACTGAACACCGATCATCTGCTGTTTGCCTGATATGCCAAGAAACTGTGGCGGTTTTTAAAGAGTATAATATTAGCCGTCACTTTGTCACAAAGCACGCTAATTATGCTAGCAAGCTCTCAACAAAAGAACGGGAAGATGCTGCTGAGAAGGTGGCAGCTAATTTGAAGGCTCAGCAAAGTTTTTTTCACCGTCAAACTGCCATTCAAGAGTCAAGTACCAAAGCCAGTTTTATGCTTTCATTCAAAATAGCAAAGGCCAGCAAACCACTGTCTGAGGGCGAGTTTTTAAAAGAATGTATGGTAGAGACAGCAGGTATTTTGTGCCCGGAGACCAAAGACAAATTTGAGAAAATCAGTTTATCACGGCGGACAGTGACTCGCCGTGTGGAACTAATAGATGAAGATATCACCAGCAGATTAAACCAAAAGGCGAAGTCATTCACTTTTTATTCTTTAGCACTGGATGAAAGCGACGATGTCAAAGACACTGCTCAGCTCCTCATTTTTATCCGAGGAATCAATGAAACTTTTGAAATACCGGAGGAGTTTTTGACAATGGAGTCTCTGAAAGGACAAACACGGGGAGAGGACTTGTTTGAACGGGTGTCCGCTGCCATCGAAAACATGAAGCTTCCCTGGAGTAAGCTTGTTAACGTCACCACAGATGGATCTCCGAATTTAAAGGGAAAAAACGTTGGCCTGCTGAGGAGAATCCAGAATAAAGTGAAAGATGAAAACCCTGACCAGGATGTCATTTTCCTCCACTGCATCATCCACCAGGAATCTCTATGTAAATCGGTGTTACAGCTGAATCATGTTGTGAATCCTGTGGTGAAACTCGTCAACTTCATACGCGCACGGGGACTTCAGCACCGTCATTTCATTGCGTTCCTGGAGGAAACTGATGCGGATCACCAGGACCTGCTTTATCACTCCCGTGTCCACTGGTTGAGTTTTGGCAAAGTGTTTCAATGAGTGTGGGAGCTCAAAGAGGAGATTGGCGTGTTTTTGGAGCAGCAGGGGAAGACTGATGAATTTCCTGAGCTGAGCAACAAGAGCTGGATGTGTGACTTTGCGTTTGCTATGGACGTATTTTCACACTTGAATGAGCTCAACGTGAAACTGCAGGGGAAGGAGCAGTTTGTGTAAGACATGTACACAAACGTGAAAGCCTTCAAATCCAAGCTGGCTTTATTCTCCAGGCAGATTTTGAACAAGTCATTCACTCATTTTCCTAGACTAGCCACTAGCACTGCACGGAGAATTCTGCCGTCGGTTTTTGGATTTCGACAAAATTGACAAGTCACTTCAATTGGTGGCCTTTCCTCTGTCACAAGACCCGAAACAGCTCCAGAGGAGCTTCAGCTCGAACTGATCGACCTTCAGTCCGACCCTGCCTTAAAAGAGAAGTTCAGCTCTCTGAAACTAAATGACTTCTATGCTTCACTCAATGATGCCGCGTTTCCAAATCTAAGGCGAAAAGCGCAGATGATGTTGGCTTTGTTCGGCTCTACCTTCGTGTGTGAACAGACCTTCAGCGTCATGAACATCAACAAAGCCAGCCACAGATCCAAGTTAACAGACCTACACCTCAGATCCATCCTGAGAATCGCCACAACAAAACTAACTCCAGACTTTGATGCGCTGGCTAAAAAAGGAGACCAACAACACTGCTCCCATTAAAATGTGTGTGTCTCCGTGATACGCGCGTTGTTAAAATAAACAGTGCGCGCAGATCAAATATAACGCTTCACAGACTGACTTGCTGCAACTGTTTCGTCCTTGCACTGGTTGTTGTTGACTTTTGGCACCGGGGAAACAAATTGAATAAAAGGAACAGGACAAGTACATCTGCATCTCCTACCGTTTTTGAAAAAAAAGGCAGTCAGGAGGAGAGTGATGGTGATATCCTGAAGGATAACAGAACTTTCAGTGCTTTAAAATAAAATGGTCATTTATTTGATTTTCAGTGTTTAAAGACTCATTTCGAAGTCAGAGATTTTATTGTAATGCTTTTCTTCATTTTCATTGGAAATTAAAGCACATGTTTTCTCCATATCCCAAGATGTGTATTTTCCCCCAATGAGGTGATGTTTTCAAAGCATGCCATCTATCTGCTCCTGTTCCGGCCCCTTTGTCAAATGTTAGAACTCAATGTGGCTCACAAATCAAAAAGTTTGCCCACCCCTGTTCTAGATTGATTTATACAGGCAAATGGTTTATATTTCAGAAGTGAGCACTCAGCCAGTGACCCATCCACAACATTGGTTTCCCAAGTGTTAACATCTATTCCAAAAAGAGCTAGTTATTCTTCTATTAAAGTGGACATAGCAGCCATCTCTTCTTTTCACATAGGATTCTATTCATCATCTCTGGCATCCCACAGGACATGCAGGGCCTTCCTTAAAGGTCTTGAAGGTACTTTTTGTCCAAGGCTTTCACTACTATCCCTGGCTCCTCCCTTGGATTTAAACTGTGCTTCGAAAAATGTAACTGTCTTCTTTTGAGCCAGTTCATTCCTGTGATCTAAAGTTCCTATTTTGGAAGATGGAGTATCCCTGAAAACTAATTATTTTTGCCAAAAGCTGCCAGTCAGACCAACCTCAGTCAGTCCATTCACCTTCCAGTGTTCATTTCAGAATTTAAAAAACAAGGAGAATATTGATTGTATTGCTTAGATGAGCTCAGGTAGCTTAGGCTCTACCTAGGCAGAATGAAAAGTCATAGGTAAGCTGATCAATTGTTTATTTTGTTTTGCACACCAAGGGAGAGACAGAAGATAACTAAACATTCCATCTTGAAATGGTTGACCTATTGCTTTAATTCAGTATCTTCATATGGCAACCGATCAGATGTTTTCCACTTTACTGGTTTCTCCTTAATTTGTGGATTCATTTTTCTGTCCTGCTGTGGTGTTACCAGGGTTAGATTTTCTACACTAAATCCTTCAGTTTGCAGGTAATCCATAGCCTCAGTTTCTATTTCTTTAACTTCTTCGTTACTAACCATCCTTTCTACTTTCCCTCTTTGTTTTCTTTTTCTTTTTTTTTTTTTTTTTTTTGTATTGTAAAATTTTCCATATCCAGATGTCTTTGTCTGTATTTCTCTTCAAATATCTTCGGTGCTGCTCTTTTTGTATTGATTAGCTTTTCCTTACTCTTTTGCATAATTATTGCACCATATTAAATTTCTTTTTCTTACCCATGTCCATATTTCGTCTTCAGATGTCTCCTGCTCCTCCTGTTTCTCCTTACTTGGGGGACTCAATTGTTCTATCATGCTGTGATATAACCTGTGTTAGACTTTCCACACTAACTCCTTCACTTTGCAGGTATTCCATAACATCTACTTCTGTTTTTTAAACTTCTGCTTTACTAATCTTCTGTTCTACGTTCCCCCTTTATGATCTTATTTTTTGTATTATGTAATTTTCCGTATCTGGGTGCTTTTGCTTGCATTTCTCTTTAAATATCTTTGGGGATGCTTTTTTTGTATTGATTTAGCTTTCTCCTTTGCATAAATTGTGCAGCATATCCAATCTTGTTTCTTTCCCATGTCCATATTTCTTTTTTTATACCTTTCAAAAATCTCTAGATTTTGTTCTTTAAATTTTCACACTTCCTTAGTCGCTTCTTTTTCCAAATGGCCCAGTGTTTCTTGGTCTGTATAATGTTTTTCATGACTTTGTTGTATTAATGAACAGAAATTTGCATTTGAAGCTTTTGATAGTTTTTCTTCTGCAAATATTTTTCTTACCTACAGTTTCTCTCAGTCTTTTTGTATATTTTCTGTCTGGAAATTCTGGGTTTCTAGCATAATAGTAACTATACATAATTTCTTTCTTATCCTCGATAGTCCACTCTATCATCTTTATGGCTCTTTTTTGGTTCTTTTCTGATTTTTTGTGGACTACTGCTTCCTTCTACAACAGGGGGCCACCCCCCCCCCCGAGCCTGGTCTAAGCACATTGTAGGAGTGGTTCCGTGTCTTGAGGATTCAACACTGTCATTTTTTTCCAATACTGGCACCAGTGCACCTACCAAGACTGGGCACTTAGGTTTTAGCCTGGGACTTGTGCACCCTTTTTTATTTATTAAACTACTTCTGTCCATGATATATGCTATATAAAATAAAATATATATATCAGTATTGCCTTGGTGAGATTTTGTAAAAAACAGGGTCCACCTCGTGAACAAGACTTGAGGATGAATTCATTTCCAATAATACTACTCTCCTTTGCTTGCTGATTTTATCATCTGCCCATTGCAGTAGGTTTGACCAAATGTTTTTGAAGTTTATTTTTCCATGGATGGACTATACCTCTACATCACATTCAAATAATCTGATTCCCCATCACTCCTGCCCTTAACATAACTGACTGTAATCATTACAGCTTGTGAGGTAATGAAATATCCCACTTTACATTGACATCACTCCCAGATGAACTGTGGCATTTTAGACCAAGCAGTCCAAAATTGTGATTCAAGCAAATTACCCTCAAAGAAATCACATAGCCTGCTCTTGCAATATATATATTATTTTGTATTTCACTAGAACTTAATAGGATAGTTGATGACAGGAGTTATATTTTCAACGAGTGGTTCAAAGTGTGAAGCCTTGTTTGTTCACTAATCCATTGTACTATGGGATTTTAAGGATTGTTTATTTGCCTTAAGTTGGAGAGTGTCTTTTGAAATTCTGAGGACTGTAATTGCAATCACTGAAATAGCAAAAGTGTGAATGGGAGGGCGTATACTAAGTTGTGCTATCTCATTGTGTTTCCTTTACTGTGATCTTGGAGTTAATATACATAAATAAAAGGGGTGATGGGGTGCAGGAAAATGCTTCAAAGGGGTAATAGTGAGTTTTGGAATTCAGGTTTTATGTGAATCACAGTTTATATTATTTAAGTTTATTCATTTAGTAGTGCAGATTACAATTTATATAATATGATAACACAAGCTAAAGCATCAATATAAATAAAACAGAAACTGCAATATCTTACAGAGACGTCATTAAAAGCATACACGTCTTTAACTGAAACAATAGAAACTAGTGTAAAGTAAAACTAGACAGAAAAACAAAAAAGTAATCAGCATTCTGAGATTCAGTATCATTGCTTATACACACCATATTTGATTAAACCGGTTTGTAAATCAAAATACACCAATATCCATTCAATTTCTTTAAATAAATGGAATTATGTGTGCATTTTAACAGATTAAGATGCATCCTGTGAATAGCAGTCTGATCTATGAGTGCATAGTTTTCTAGTGAGGTAACACATTACAAACAAAAACGATTGACTTCAAAAATTGGCTTAGTTTCTGGTGTCATTCTAAGAGAATCCAATGTCTGTCAGCCTGGAAAGACATGGTCAACAGACCTCGATGCTTTGCCATAGATGTTCTTCATCTGTCACCCCTGGGATTTCAGTTACTGGCTAAGGCTCTTGCCTCCGCCATATTCTCTTTTTTAGGCAGTGTCACAAGTACAACATTTCCGATGTAAAAATACCCTGGAAAAACAACTTCAAGGTTATGTTGCTAAACACTAGGAGTCTAAACCTGAAACTGCACTCACTGGATGCAGTCCTTACCTTGGAAGATACTGACATTTGTGCAGTCACAGAGACTTGCTTTAAGGCTGTGGAGAGCACCACAGCCATACTGGATTACATTGCCTTCCACACATTCAGACCACAAACTGAACTGAAAGCATGAAAACTAAAGGAGGTGGTGTATTCATTAAAGATAAATACACTTCTAGATTGGTTAAACAGCATGACTCCCTTGAATTACTTCAGGTGCATTAGACTGTAAGTAAGACCTTTCTTCAAGTCATTGCCAGCTATGGGACCCCTTCCATGGATCAGGACATCCACTCAGCCTACTTCGATCTACTTGAGTCAGTCAAGATACAACCAAACTCCCTGGTTTTGGACGATTTTAATTACCTGTCCAGTGACTGGGTAAATTATACATGTTCTAACTCACTTGTCCAAAGGTACTTGGACTTTGCAAACTCCAGTGCCCTAGACTAGCTGGTTGATACCCCCTCAAGAGGCTCAAACATCCTGCATCTGGTATTCACCAACATGGGGGGCCGTTGTTTCACCCCCAGTGTGTGGTCCTCCCTGGTGAGATCTGACCACAAATCAATCTCACTAGAAGTAACTATAACACCAGACCCCCCCCCCCCCCAGCAACAACTACACTAAAAAACTTCTCCAAGGCCAATTACAACCTTTTACAAGACGGCAAAAATAGCTTCACATTCCCTTCCCCCACTGATGGTACGGATACCTATGCCAGGGTATACACCAGTGCTTTATACGAACATCTTTATTATTGTATTGACTCTGCTGTACCTGATAGGACCAAAGCAAGATCTTCAAGGAAGAACAAACCTGCCTGGTGGACATCTGCCATCAACAGACTGTACAATAAGAAATAAATTGCTGTCTAAGAGTAGGAAGGAATGGTCCCAAAACTGAAAACTCTCACTCCTCAACTTAAATAAGCAAATAAGACTTCTTGTGAAGTCCTCCAAAGCTAACTATGAATCCAAATTAGCTTCTCTAACTAAGGACAACCATAAGGCGTTCTTTAGTTACATCCATAACCTCAAAGGAAAGGCCCAGATTTGCATGGAACTTGTAGGTAATGGTACTACATATACAGAACCCGTGGTTATAGAAACCTGCTAGCTGACAGGTTCAGTGAAAACTTCACTCCCCTGTCACCACTACACATACCCCAAAGCATCACTATCACCCATCCCCATCCTAGTATCTCAAAGAAATAGGTCTTAAATGCCCTCTTGAGGGCCAAAAATACAGCCTAAATGGGACCAGATAACATCCCTGGCTGTGTTCTATATTGGTTAAAACAGGAATTGGAAACACCACTGAGTACTCTTTTTAATCACAGCCTAAACACTGACTTCATCCCAGCAGAATGGAAAACAGCTACCATCATCCTTTTGCATAAAGGGGGTGCATCCACTGACCCCAGGAACTATATACCCATTAGTCTGACCAGTCTTATCTGTAAGGTCATGGAGAGAATCATCATGGACCTTGTCAACAAAGATATAGGAAATCTCCAAATGCTCGATCCCACCCAGTTTAGCTTTATCAAGGGGGGAATCATGTCTGTTAAATTTGGTGGACTTCTTCAAGACAGTCACCAAAGCCCTAGATGAGGGCAGCTCGATGCATCTAGACTTAGCCAAGCTCTTTGACACAGTCCCCACTCAGGCATCATTGATAAACTCACCCAGCTGGATTGCAAACTGGTTTACTGATAGAACTCATATGGTCAAAATAAGGGACTGCAGCCGACCCGTAACCAGTGGTGTCTACAGGGATTGGTTCTGGGACCCCTAATGTTTGGAGTCTACTTCTCCGAAGTACAGGCAGAAGCTAAAGGTCTGTGGCTGACAAAGTTTGCCGATGACTGCAAACTAGGAGCGGTCATTGAGTCCCCTAAAGATGTCAGCATCTTGCAAGATGGACTTACACAGACTAATGACTGCTGCCAAAGTCATGGTCTTAAACTTAATGAAAAGAAAAACTGCATTATCACCCCCTTCGGCAAGGATGCTGTTCCTGCTTACTGCAATGTCAACAACAATACCCTAAGTACACATTCAGTGGTGAGTTATCTGGGCAGACAGGTTGACAGCAACCTTACCTTTGATTACCATGTCTCCACAGTGGTAAGGAGGGCATTTTACACTGCTCATCTCATAAGTAAGGGCATTGCCTCCAGAAGAAAGGAGGTCCTAACCCCCTCCTGTATCAGGCCAATAATAGAGTACAACACTCCCTTTGGTATGTACCTTTCCAGGCACCTGCAGCAATTGGAAAGACCACAAAGGTTCCTTACTAAGAGAATTCAGGGTCTTCAGCATCTGTCATATGTGGACAGACTGAAATCACTGTCACTTTACTCTGTGTTCTACGGACTGCTCAGAGGTTACCTATGCCTTGTATATAGGGTGATCCTTGACTCTGCTTTAATGGAAATGCTGCACATTCGCAAATCAAATGGCACACGGGTCA
Organism: Protopterus annectens; assembly: GCF_019279795.1. NCBI lineage: Eukaryota > Metazoa > Chordata > Ceratodontiformes > Protopteridae > Protopterus > Protopterus annectens. The sequence continues at coordinate 1,305,576,613 of NC_056728.1, read as the reverse complement.
CTTCCTCAAAGGACCTTAACCTGGTATGTGACTTCAACAGAACTTGCTGGAAGGGCAGATTTGTCTCATAGAGGTTACCTCACATTTGGACCAAACTTCCAATTCATGTTAAATAACACCCCTTGTTCATCCTATTTAAGTGCAATTTGGATGATTGTATGGGAAACCAGAAATTCACTCCTGGGGTTGCACTTGTGTCACTCCTGGGGTTACACTTGTGTCCCTCCTAGACAGGGGCAATATGTGCTGATTTTAGTGTCGAAACAGACACTCTAGTGAACTAGAGTTGAACTTGTCTAGGCGTGTAAGAGCCCTAGGGCCATTAGCCTAATAGCATCCTATTTTCTATGACCTTATGAACAGATTTACTTGGCATGAGACAACCACCATCCTGAGCCATGTATACTTTGTACATCCCAGAATCTTAGGATTGATGTCTTGACTGCCCAGTTAGACTCGGACAAACCTGCAGAGATTTTGGAACCCATGGTATGCCTAACACCTTCACAAGATGCCAGAGGCTGGTATGGCATCTGAGTTTCACAAATCTGAAATGACTGACACAACCAGTGATAATGAGAAGGGGGAACTCCATTTAATAACTTCTGAAAGACCCAAAGGCTTATCACAGATCCTCATTAGAGAGGAAATTCCAGTCTCTAATTGAGGTACTGTAAGAGGTTAGAATCTCTGCGTTTAGGTAAAGTGAAAGTCGCACCTAGAAAAAAGAAACAAAAAAAACAAAAACATTTTCTCTCCTCACATTTCCAAGTAAAAGGAGTGGATGGAATTTTCTCTGGGCTTATTTAAGGCCTTAGTGGCACTTAGACTCTATCTTTTGCAGGGGCTATTCCTGTTTCTCCTACCTCCCCTCAAAAGAGACATTTACATTCTTCTGAGTATGAAAAAGCTGAATCAGACGTGGATTAGCACTCCTTGGCCTTCTCCTTCCAGACCCACTTGTCAAGCCACGTGGCTTCTGATGATGAAGACTCCCTTTCTCCTGAATTCCTTGTTGAAGAAGCTTCGTTTTGGGAAACTGTTGTGACAATAGTGAAACTTTTTGGATGGGAATCAAAGTAGATTTCTGAGGTGCAGCAAATATGTTATAACCCCTTGGAAGTAGGCACTCCTCCTCCTGTACCTGTACCTCATGTTCAGGAGGCTTTCCTTGATGCCTTTGCATCCACTTCAAATGCACCTGACTCACAGCCACCAGCCACTAAAAGGCCTGATAAATTTTTACAGAGTACCCGAAGATGTGACATTTCTGTACAAAAATCCTGTGGCAGACCCTTCAGTGTTTTTTATAACTACAGACAAACCCTCTAAACCACTTCTTGCAGCCAATGCTCTTAACTCAGATAAAGACAGCAGAGTTTATACTTCTTCCACTCTTGCTTTTAGAGCTCAAAATGATCTAATCCAAATGACTAAATACTTACTGTCTGTTCTAGGGAATTTAAATAAAACATTGTCCTGTCTGGAGGAACCATGCAGTAAATAACAGGCCATATCTTTTTGGGATCAGGTCTCCCTAGTGGCTAGGCAAGCATAGAAATGTAGCTATAATGCAGAAAAAGTTTCCTTCAGAGCAGCAGCTGCAGGTTCTGTTATCAGAAGGTATGCATGGTTATGCTCTCAGCCCCTCACAAAGGATATTAAGGCAAAAAGTCTAGACTCTCCTTTAAACGAGGACATTTTGTTTGGTCCAGATACTGCAAATCTGTTAAAAAATTTACAAGAACAAGCACCATAGACAGATCTTTATTACTTATTTGCACAGATACCAGAGAAACTACCTTGCAAAGCTTACTTCCTCTGCTCATAGGGAGTCTAGGCCTTTTCATAAGACCAAAAAGATGCCCAGGGAAATATTCTAAGACTAACCAGACATGGACTCTGTATTTGAGGAAGCCTCCCTACCCAGATATGTCTGCCTGACCACCCTGCCTATGCCCCACCCGATCCATCTGTCCCCCATCCAAAAGGCTGACCTCATTCTTAAAAAAATGGCTTCTCATCACTACAGACAAATGGATTCTATCCATTATTCAGAATGGATACAGAATGAAGTCCAAACAAAAGCTGGCTCAGGCAGATCCATGATAAACTACAATTTATTGAACTTTAATAAACCCAAAATAAAAAAGATTAGTGCTTTCGTTGACTTTTTATGGTCCACCTGAACCAGCTTTTGTTTGGACTTCGTTTGTATATGGTCTTTGTGTTTCGTTTGGGTACAGAATGAGTTGAAAGGAAGTCCTTCTTTCAGTGGCATCCCTCTTCCTCCTCCTCGCAGATACAGTTTCTCTCTCCCTTCATTCAAGCCTTACTTGGAGAAGGCACAATAGAATGGTTCCTCCAGAGTACATAGGAAAAAGGGTTCTGTTCCAGATTGTTCCTCGTTCGAAGAAAATTAGCCCAGAGACCTATACTGGATCTTTCTACCCTCAGCATCTTTCTCTGTGTTCTTTCCTTCAGGATGTTAGCCCTACAAACTCTTGTACCATACATATTTCCGCAGGCTTTCCTAGTGTCCCTGGATGTAAAGTATGCCTACCTCTGTATTCCTATTCAGCCCTCCTACAGGAAATTTCTGAGGTATTCAACCTGTTTCTCACACTTTCGGGTCTCCTGCACCCAGAGTTTTCACTAAATTACTCATCGAGGTCATAGCTTACTTGAGGATTCAGGGAATCCAGATATTCCCTTATTTGGACAACCTGTTACTACAAGCACACTTCTTAAGATTTGGGAATTAGCCAACAGTTTGGAATACTGCAACAATGATGTGAGGAAGGACATAGTACAGGTTTGTAAGAACTTACCATGACAGTAGCTGTCCTGCTGATCACTGTTGCAGTATTCTTTCCCACCCTTCCTTCCTCCTTCTCTTATGCTTCTTTCCATTTCCTCATAAACTGAGGAAGACCACTGTCTTTTTGCCTCTTAACTTACCATTTTATTTTGTTACTCCAACTTCTACAGGCTTACTGGCTTGGAGATAGTATGAGAATTTACACTCATACATCTGTGTATACCTTTTTGCCCGTGGGCTTAGGTCATACTTCGGATTTATGGCTGTATGAAAGGTTTTGGCTTTGGTACCCTAGCTGAAAGTTCAGATTATTTGGCGAAATAACCCAACAGTTTGGAATACTGCAACATTTATCAGTAGGGCATCTAGCATTATTGTAAGTTCTTACACAACTGTACTTTCTCCAATCTCATGGCGAGAACCTTGGCCAAAAATTTCAGGTGTGTATTTAATATTGAAACCAGTCTGTAGTTACTCATTGCTAACTTATCCTTTTGAAGTTTGAAAACATTATCTTTGCTGTATTCGTACTTAGTGATATGCTTTGAACTACACTAGCTTACTGAAATGGGTATACTAGTGCAGTGCTGCCATCACCCTTAAAAGCTTTATAAAAATGAATCCCAAGCCCATCCAGACCTGGAGCCTTGCCTTTAGCCAAAGTACCATTGGTCACTTCTGTCGCATTGACTATGGTAGGTTCTTTAAATATATGAATAACTGTATTGGGTTGTCAGGCTTGTAGGTTGTAGGATACTAGATACAAAGGAGGCCCCTTTGGGTACCCCTCCCCTCTTTAACTATCTTAATACTCCTTTAAAAGAATGCTGTTCATTTCCCATTAGTCTGTTACTGTAGTGCCAGTCTCACTTTGGATTGCTAGGGTGGACATATCTCATGTGCCCTTCTTGCATTTCCAGGCTAATAGTTTATAAGTTTGTAGGTTCATAGGTATTTACTAGGCTAATGTCCACAAGGGCCTATTTAAGCCTAGCCATGCACCAAATCTCTGACAAGTTCTGGTACCCTTGTTTAGTGTAAGCAGGGGCTTTGGAGATGAAACATTTACATGTGGGTACCTGAGAGATGAAACATTTACAGTCTGCCTGTTCCATTAGAGACATAGGTGCCAGGTCAGGGATGTATTTTTTGTTCCCCATCCAGTTGTCCAAGTTACACTTGAATTGGGTTAGGGAGAAACTCTGCTTTATATGCATGGGGATCCTGTTCCAGAGACAGGGTAGTCTCTGGGATGCATACCTGTCTGTCCAGCAGGTCCTATCTATATCACAGACAAGGTTTAAGTCTTTAGAATGGTTGGTTCTGGTGCTGTTTGTTTTGTGGATATGCAGGAGGTCCGTCAGAGTGGGGGCTGACAGTACCTTGTATGCCAGGGCGGCAGCAAATGTTGTGTGTAGGAGATACCAACCCTAGGTGCAGGCAGTAAGGGAACATGATCTGGAGTTTTGACGAGATGACGACTATCCCTGTTCAGGAGGTGCAGACATTGTCAGTATGCATTTAAGCAGCCTTGATAATGTTTTCACATCTGTTTCAATGACATTTTGTGAATAGAAATGTCTCTTTGTTTAAAAGTTACCCCTTTTTTGTTCTCAGCTGTGACTGTTTTAACTTTAGTTGAAGACCCCTTTCTTTCTTTTTTTTTTCTTTTTTTTTTTTTTTTTAGGTTGCTACTCATCCTTGATTGAGAGGAGCGCCAGTGACCTAGCTACAGCTTTGCCACTGACAAAGGAGGTGAGGTTGCTAGAATACTTTGCATCCAAAAAAATGGCAGTTGTACTATTTCAGTTTTAACAGTCAGAGAGCATATCCAGGCCTGAACCTTCTTGAGGTAATTTAGATCTTCTCTCCCCATCCCACCCCACAATTTCCTGTAGATATTGAGCTCACCTTCGAGTTTGAAGGGCTTTCTCATGAACAGGTGCTCCAATCTGGCTAATAATGATGGGATATGGTAGGTATACCTTCAGCCCCCTACCCTGGCTGGTAGGTATACCTTCAGCCCCCTACCCTGGCTGTTAAATCAAGTCACAGGGTTGTTGCACTCCTCCTCTGCCTCCTCATGAGTGACTGTATATTTCTCATCCTCTGAACAGTAAAAATAATTGCAGTGGTCTTTAGAAATTGTAACGGGATCAGAAAAAAAAGAGCTATTTTTCATAATAAGGTCTTCAGATGTCCATACAGTAAATTATAAGTAATGTCTGTGTGTGTTTAGTTTAACTGTTTAATGATATATTTACCTTTAAACTGGTTTAAATTTATGACAAAAATAAATCTGGTTGTAGCAAATCTAAATTAGAGGGCAAAAACCATAGCACTCTGCCTAAGTCATGGGAGTTGAGAGGCATGATTTGGAGCTCAAGGTCAGCTGGCCTGGTTCTGAAGAGGGGTCAGTTGGTTGTCCTGTCAGTGATCAGTAGTATTTGAGATTGAGGACTGTTCTGCTGCAGCTGACTCACAGAAGCACATTGGCCAGCAGGCTGCAGTCTGAGAGAGTTTATTAAGCTATCAAGCACCAGTGCTCACACCTCAGGGCTTGAACATCAACTAGATGATGTCTAGTGGGAACTTAACTGCTGGGTGCTGGAACTTCATTTTAGAAAGTAAAGTCTGACATTTGTGCCAGTCATAATGCAAGATTTCCCCTGAGCACTCTGCCTTTTGCTAAGTTATGCTCATTATTGATTCTAAATAACCTCATTACTTGTCTGTCACATTTCTCTTGCAAAAGCTGTTGACTGTAGATAGTAGGGGTTATCCTCATCCTCCAGATCCTTTGATGATTTAGAGGATCTCGGGGCCACTGTCCGTAATGATGGACAAGAACAGAAAATATGCCTTTTGACATATCAATATTTGGAATGTGCACAAGAGATTGTTGTGACTCACTCTGGGAGTCCATTATTTTGAGTATAAAATGTATCCATTTGGGATTTCCTCATTATCCAGAGGTTTGACCATCATGTTGGCCATTGTGGCCAAAGCCTTGTAAGAGAAGGATTTCCCTAAAGCCTTGTTAGCGAAAGATTTCCTGGTATTGCTGGATGACTGGCTTATGGTAGCCTCTTTTTGGTAATTCCTGGAAGAAAATGTTTTGTGAACATTCCCTTAAGTGCAGTCCCTGAAGGTGACCATAAATTAGAAGTCATGTCATCTCCCTGCTAAGAGAATCTCCTTTATCAGGGCAGAGTTGGACATTCTCCAGGGCTGGTTGCTTTATCAACATCTTTTTCACATTTTCTACATAGGGTATGGGTGTTACATCAACTGTCACCATTTCTCTCTATTCAGTTCCACTCTTCCCAATTGTTGTAGGTCTTCTATCATACAGTTCATCAATCTCTTTGCTGGATGCTTTCCTCTTGCCTTCTTCTGGTCTGTCACAAATCTTCTTCACTTTTCTGCAGTGTGCCTGAACCACCGTAACAGGTTCTCTTTGACCTTCTCTGCAGTTGGATCTAGTTGGTCTTCTACACTAATGTCCTCATTACTTCTTCTGTCCTATAGTGAGCAACTTACCTTCCATCTCAGACACTTCATCTGCCTCATTTCTAGCTTTCTTAACAGCTCTGCCTTCACTACCCAGGTTTTTGTACCATACAGTAGTTCTTGTAGTGCCATTGTTTTATACATCTTACCTTTCATCTTCGTTGGCATTCTTCTGTCACATATTACCCTGATATTCTGTGTCATTTGGCTGTAGCGCCTTTGATTCTAGCTTTGACAGTCTCATTCAGACTTCTCTTCTCCTCAGCCACCCCTCCCAGATACTTGAAGCTGTTAACCTGTTTCACTGTTTTCTCTTTTTTATCAATTTTAAGCTTCTGATTTCCCTCATTTGCTGCCATGGCAACTATCTTATCTGAACTCAGTTTCATCCCATGTGCCTTCAGTTTTGCGTTCCATTCCCCTATCATGCTCTGAAGTTCTTGTTCAGAATCTGCAATTAATGCCACATCGTCTTCATCTTTGCCTTAATGTTTGCTGATCTGTTCCGTCTTATCTGTTTGCTAACATAGTCCATCATCAGTGTGAACAGCAGTGGGCTTATAAACTCAACCCTGATGCACCCCCACTCCCAGTGGGAACCCCTTTGTGAGTCCGAACATTGTTTGTACTTATGTCATTGGGCCCTTGTACATAGCCTGCACTAGTTCTACCAATGTTTCCTGGGCTTCTAGCCAGTACAAAATAGCCCAAATCATCTTTCTTGGGAACTTGTCTTATGCTCTCTGTAAGTCTAGGAATGCCCAGTTGGACTCATTCCTCATATCCATGTGCCTTACAAAAAACACTTCATTTGTGCCACATCCTGATCTGAATCCAAACTGCTCATCTCCCATCTTACTTTCTACTTTTCTGCATATTCATTTATCAGTCACCCTCTCTCTCTCCAGCACTTTCATGCAGTGTGACAATAGTTTGATACTTCTGTACCGCGATACACATGTATTGCCTGCATTTGTGAATGCCTCTTTTGTCTCTGATGCCTTGTTCTTTGCTATTAAAACTGCTGTCTTAGCCTCTGTAAGCCAGCCAGTACTTCTTCTTTGCCTAGTCCATCTTTTCTATCTTCCACTTTTTCCTACACCATTTCTTTCATTTGACAACTTTGTGGGCTTCTACATTCCACCTCCAATTTTCCTAATGTACCTTTATTTCTGTAACTTGACTGGCTATTTGTTTAGTAGTCTCTTGTGCTTTCTCTCTAGTTAACTTCCTAGGTCTTCAGCCTTGTCTGTGTTGACGTTAGAACTTTCTCTGACCACTGCTTTCAGATAGTTGTATTCCCCAGTGGTTTATGCTGCGGGTCAACTGTTTCACTGGGGATGACTTTGCAATTACTGATTCTGCCCCAGTGTCCTTTCCTTACGAGGAGGAAGTATAACTGAATTGCATGTTGGCCACTCTTGTATGTGTTGTTGTGACTGTCTCTTTTACTGAAGCATGGGTTCATAGATTCATAGGTCCACTATTAGGCTAACTGTCCTTGTGGGTCATTTTAATCCTAGCCAGTTATCCCTTTTGAGAATCAAACCCTGCATCTTGTGTTTGTAAGATGCAAGTGCACTGACTTTAGAGACAGAACACAGGTGATCCAGGGTTTAAATCCCAATAACACTTCATTTTGAGCTCACCCAGACTCTGCCACAGCTTGCTATGAGGGAAAAGTTAGTTTGTTTTTGCTTTCTTGTATTTTGTATTACTTTGCTGACATTTTCTGTTTTGTATATTGTGATTTATTTTCTTTACACTTTGTTTTACTTTTATTCTGCTTTTAATTGCATATTTAAACTAGGAAAGAAACCACTGCTGTGTCTTCTGTGAGGCACACAAAATTAGAACAGGTAAATAAGGTGGTTAATTACATGTAAACTGAGGATGGAGCTAGAAACTAAACCTTCTATTTAAGGGGTAAAATGAAACATTTCAGGGCTTTACTGGAAAAGCTCACCCACACTCTACCACAACTTGCTGTGAGAGAAAGGTTAGTTTGTTTTTGCTTTCTTGTATTTTGTATTGCTTCATTGTTTCTTCTGTTTTGTATATTGTGATTTATTTTCTTTACACTGTGTTTTAGTTGTATTCTGCTTTTAATTGCATATTTAAACTAGGAAAGAGACCTCAGTTGTGTCTCTCATGAACCACACAGAAATTACGATGTGAAGTTGTTCAATCTCGCCTTCATTCTTACTGATGGGTTTGGAGCCGATCATCGGCTCAGATTCGGCCAAATAGCAAAGCTCAAGGCCTCTAACAGCTCGAGGCCAAAGCCCTATCCCACAATGCACCACTACATTCCCCAGATCTAGTTTGCCGCTGCAACTGATCGGGTGTTCCTTACAGCTCTTGGCCATTTTTTGGATAGATAAGTGTGATTTCTCTTGAATTTTCCACTTTTTTGTCACAGTTGTTATATTTTAGGATATTAGTACTATAGTGCTTTGCTTGTTGTGTTAGGATAGTTTTGGGCATGGCCCTGTTATTTAAGTTGGCCGTTGGCCTTTTGTTGATAAGTACAGTAGCTCTATCCCAACCTGGTTAGACTCACTGCAGTTTTCTGCACTTTTTCTTTATTAGCCGGTTAGGCTATTGGCCATTTTCTTGGCTGTTTTTTTTTTTTTCAGCCTTTAAGGCTTTTTCTTATATAGTTAGCCTGTTAGGCTTATATTAGTAGTTTATTGCTGCCTTGTTTCTCTTAGCCAGTTAGGCATATATTTTTTCTTTGGATATAGCTCTTGTTATTTGGGCCAAAATGTCAGAGAAGGCTAAATCGGGATTTAAAAGGTGTCCCAAATGCAGTCAAAAAATGTCAATCACGGATGGTCATTCCACATGTGTGTACTGTTTGGGTGAGGTACACTTACAGGAGGTTTGCTCCATTTGCCATGGCTTCATCTCCAGGGTATTAGCTGAGAGGAAGCGTAAGCTGGTTGAAAGGGGTTTAATTAAGTCAGCCTTCCAAACGGATTTGGATTCTGCTTCCAGTCAGCCAAAACCATCTTCTCCTGCCTCGTCATCTGGTTCAGCTCCGAAGGGCTCCTCGGTTCCGAAGACATCTAAGAAGGCTACAGTCTTGGCTCCAGTACCATCGGAACCGACCATTCAGGCTGCTGGTAGGAGCTGGTCCCTAGTTTTGGAACCAGTATCTCCTACCTTGAGGTCCCCGATTCTGGGGTCACCGGCTCCGTCGGTGGTCTCCTCTCAGGCTTCCAGACTCTCTGATTCAGATGTGGACTGAGTGGTGTGGAGACTTCTACAGGACACGGCACTTGCAAAAATTCTGTCGATTTCGACTCTAGCAGCTTTGGAACCGACAAAGTCCTCTCCTATTGTTGTTGTTGCTCCTCCTCTGACTAAAACCAAGACTTTGGAGCCAGAGGAGGCCAGTCAGTCATTGGTGGAGCTGTTGGTGCAGACACTCACCTCTGAGCTGTCGGTACTGACCACCCTGATATCCTCTGCTCCGGCGGTGGAATCTGGTTCTGGGGGGGGGGGGTCGAACCGATACGTCTGTTTCGACTCTTCCTCTTGGGGCTTCAGCATGGATGAGTTTGGCTCCTACCTCAAGCTCGGAGCCGGCAGTTCTGGTGCAGGAGGAGTCCTTGGTGTCTTCGGACCCGGGTGCTTCCTTGCATCAGAGCCATTGGGCCTTCAATGCCATGAGGAGGGCTTTGTTCTCTTGGACTTCGACAACCTCTGATATGACCACCTCCTCCTGGAAGGCTCCTGCTTCTTCTCCGCTTCTACAGGTTCGCCGTAAGCGCAGGGACCCAGAGCCTCCGGATGCCCCTTTGGGGGAACCCTGCTCTTCCGAGACCTCCCCAGAGATTCCCACTGAGGAGGTCCCTCAGAAGAGATTATGTAAGAGGAGACATCTGGATTCCCCTCAGAAATCTATCACGTCGGACTCCGATTTGGAGGAATCGGAAGGGTCACCAAGGTCCCCCTCTGCGGATATTTCCTTTGGGGATATCCTTGAGATCCTTAAGCAGAGGGGGACTGGCAGCCCCAAAATCCTACAGAGGATGAATCGGTGCTCCTGAGGGCTTTCGGGTCCCAGGCTTCCACTTCTTGGGTGTCTCCGCCCTTCGATGAGTTGATGGATCTTTTATCTCGAAGGGTGTGGGAGTCACTAGATTCTTTGGAGCCTGTTCCTAGAAGGCCAAACAAGTACATTTCAGCACCCCATGATAAGGCTTTTTTGTCTAAACCTATACCTGTTGATACCATGGTGGTGGCGGCAGCCACTGAAAAAGTGATGTTGGAGACTTCTACGGCTGTCCATCCACCTAATAGAGAGTCTAGGATGATGGATATTCGGGAAGCGCATGTTCAGTTCTACGACCTTTGCACTTTGGTCATTGAACTACCTGACCCACTTCACACGTCTACAGAGAGATCTCCTCAAGGAGCTTGAAGATACTCTCTAGGGTTCAGTAGCCGACTGTGTGGCGGACAAGGTGACGTCCCAGCTTGCTACCCTCAATTCCATCATAAACTCGTCCATGCGCCTCGTGTCTTACGCAGCTGATGGAATGAGTAGGGCTGTGGGTACAGGAATTGCTTTGCGGAGACATTCTTGGATGTGCTTATGCTCTTTTGCGGAACCTTTTAAGTCGTCATTTGTAAATGCCCCTTTCGATGGTTCCTCCTTATTTGGACCAAAAGTCAAAGAGACCCTCACCGGATGTGAGCAAGACGGTAAGACTCTATCTGCCACTGGAGTCCATTTTTCTACCCCTACTAGACCTTATCCCAAAGGTCAACGGGGGTGGGAAAATGTGGTTCCGTAAGACCCAAGGAGCCTTTCCAAACTCACAAGGTGAAGCCTCCTCCAGGGGCACTGAGGGAGGCAATGGTGTGAGACGATGCCCACATGGCAGAGGGGGTCCACAGAACCAGGGTGACAGGGATCAGTTCCTTGGGAAACCCTATCAGTGCTCCTGAAAGGAGGCCCGACTGTCCTGCTCTGGAGGCAGTCAGGGGATGTTTGTCTTTGTACCTAGGCACCTGGCTAAATATCTCGGAAGACCGTTGGGTACAAAACATTATATCCAGTGGATATTCCATCCCCTTTCACTCTTACCCCAGACCAACAAAAAGATTCCCAGACGTTCCACCCAGCCAATGGGATGTAGCATCTATAGAGGTCCAAAAACTATTGCAAAAAAAGAGTCATCCAGCCAGTCCCAGCAGACCAGAAAGGATCCGGAACTTACTCAAGGTTCTTTTTGGTACCAAAGAAGACAGGGGATTGGAGACCTATTCTGGACCTCAGCAGACTCAACAAATATGTGGTGAAGACAACGTTCCGGATGGCCATGCTTCAGTCCATTCTCCCATTTCTAGGGAAGGACAATTGGATGTGCTCCATAGATCTCCAGAATGTGTACTACCATAGTACTACCATATCAAAATGGCCAGACCATCCAGGAATCATCTGCGCTTCCGGCTGGGAACTAGTCACTTCCAATTTTGGGCCTGCCCTTTGGTCTCACTACAGCCCCCAGAGTGTTCACCAAATGCATGGCAGTGGTCATGGCTCATTTGAGACATTCAGGAATCCAGGTGTTTCTTTACTTGGATGACTGACTCCTTACCTCTCCCACCAGGCATCAGCTCATTCGGGCAAGGGACACTACCATAGATCTATGTTCACAGCTGGGCATTACGATAAATTTAGAAAAGTCTGCCTTATTGTCATCTCAGTGTACAGTCTTTATAGGAGCAGATTTAGACACGGTCAGCATGTCTCTGAAGCTCCCTCCCGAAAGAGTGATTGTCCTCCAACAACAAATTGTGGATCTCCTGTCAAAACAAAAAGCACCAGCATCACAGATTCTCAAACTGCTTGGCACTATGGCAGCAGCGATTATTGCAATACCCCTTGCGAGGTCTCACATGTGCATTCTTCAGTGGCTGCTAGTCACGCAATGGACATTTCAGGAATTACCCTTGAATCATCTGGTTTTGATTACCGACTCATGCAAGAGTGACCTTCGCTGGTGGCTAACATCAGAGACGGTGACTATGGGCCACCCATTTGTTCTCCTCTCTCCGGTAGCAGCTGTAACCACGGACGCCTCCCTGATCGGGTGGGGGGCCATTATCAGGGATGGACAGCCCAAGGTACTTGGCAGGCTCACGAGACTCATTTGCACATAAACACCCTGGAGATGAGAGCGGTCCTTCTAGCGTTGCAGGCCTTTCAAGACTCTCTTCCCCTTGTCACGATTGCAATCCAGTCGGACAACATGTCCATAGTCTGGTACATAAACAAACAAGGAGGAACCAAATCCTACCCCCTGTGTCGAGAGGCTCTGAAATTATGGAATTGGCCAGAGTCCACCCAGCTGTTTCTGATTGCAACGCACATCCTGTGGAGAGCCAAAGTTATAGCGGACAGACTCAGCAGAGCTATTCTGCTACCTCACGTGTGGTCTCTCAAGAACAAAATAATGGAAATGATTTTTCGCAGATGGGGCCAGCCGTGCTGCGACCTTTTTGCCACCTCCACAAACACCAAGTGCAGCAACTTCTTTGCCGTGATCCCTCAACAGGGACAATCCACGAGGGACGCACTTGTCCACGATTGGCCTCTGGGACTCCTTTATGCTTTTCCTTTCTTTCCACTGATTCCCAAAGTATTGCAGAAAGCCAGTTTTCTGGACAGGACACATCTTAATTGCCCCATATTGGCCTCATCAAATTTGGTTCTCCTTTCTGAAGCCTCATCTACTAGAAGAGCCTTGGATTCTGGACCCAGTGCTGGATCTGTTGACCCACTTGTCAGGAGCTCTTCATCTCTCTCTTCAGTCCATCAAACTGACAGCTTGGCCGCTCCAGTTCTCAGAATAGCCAGGTTCCAGAATTTATCAGAAGAAGCGCGACATATACTATTGTCATCTCACAAATCTTCGACTAGGAAATTTTACCTCAGTAAGTGGAAAAGGTTTTCCATCTGGGCACAACAGAATAAAATTGATCCTTAACTGGAATCTGTATCAGATATACTGGAATTGCTAACAAAACTGTTCAATGCAGGAGCTGCAGAAGCAACCGTTCGAGTCCAACTTGCTGCAATTTCTAATTTTCATTTAGGTGCATCCAAAAATGGTATCATGTCTCATAAGCTGGCTAAGGCTTTTTTGAAAGGTACGATGCACTTTAAACCACCGATCAGATCTCCTACTAGTCCCTGGAACTTAAATCTAATCCTGTCCAAAATTATTCTTCCTCCCTTTGAACCTGCCTCTTCTTGTGAGCTGAAGTATCTTTCTTGGAAAACCATATTCTTGGTGGCCATCACATCAGCACGCAGAATTTCGAAGTTGCAAGCCTTTTCCATTAAGCCACTGTACCTAATATTTCATAAAGATAGCATTTCCCTCAGGATGAATCCTTCGTTCCTACCCAAAGTATGTTTAGAATTTACACTGAATCAGATGATTTAGTTACCCATTTTCTTTCCTAACCATTCAAACCAGTTGGAGTATATGCTTCACAAACTTGATGTGCATCCACAACTTCGCTCTTATTTGGACAGAACAAAGGATCTCAGAAGGGCTGATCAGCTGTTTGTCTTCTTCTCAGATACAAAAAAGGCACACCTGTCTCCAAAACTACCTTATAGAGATGGCTGTCTGATTGTATTTCCTTTATCTATAGTCAAGCGGGTATTGCATTACATAACAAGGTCAAGGCTCATTCTACAAGAGCGGTTTCTACTTCTGCAGCTTCTTGACCAGGTTACCTATAGATTCTATTTGTGCAGCTGCCACATGGGCAAGTCCTTATACCTTTATATCTCTTTACAAAGTGGACAAGGCCTCTAGGGACAGAGCTTCATTTGGATCTGCTGTCCTGAAACAGATACTTCCGTGAATCACCCAAGATTGTGGTGCTGGGGATGCTACCCATCAGTAAGAATGAAGGCGAGAGTGAACAACTTCACATTAAGAAGTTATGTACTTAGCATAACGTTCCATGTGAGTTGTTATTCTCGCCTTCATTATTATGACCTTCCCTCCTACCCCGTTCCTATGTCTGGAAGTATGAGAGGTACCACTTTGGTATTGGTTTTCCTGAAGAGTTTCCTTTTACCCTGAATTTTATTATTTCCTTGAAATCTGGGATAGGTTTATTCTATAGTTGGCAGCAAACAAGATCTGGGGAATGCAGTGGTGCATCATGGGATAGGTCTTTGGCCTGTAGCTGTTAGAGACCATGAGCTTTGCTATTTGGTTGAATCGGAGCCGATGATCGGCTCCGAACCCATCAGTAATAATGAAGGCAAGAATAACAACTCACATGGAACGTTATGGTAAGTACATAACTTCTTATTTTTCCCCACCATCCCACCCTGCTGTTGTCTTTCTAGTTGCCTGCACCTTGTTTTAATTTGACTGTATATCTCATTCCTCTTCTCTTTCATTGGCTACTGTGAGTAAGCATAAAATGACCATTTTGTGAAATCACTCCACTCCACCTACTTGCATTTATTGGCCATCCCACTGTACTTCATAGAGCCTGCCCCCTTTCAGTCTATATTGCTGTTTAAAGTTAATGGCTCGCCACTTAGACAGCTAAAGCTTAAGTTACCCCCTCTTTCATATCCAACTGATTAATGCGCAGTACAGCTTTTAGGATATTAAACCATTTTTACATCTTACCTTTAAAATCTGCAACATCTACTCCAAGACCACCAATTACTGGAGAACCCACATTCTGCTTCTCAGTAGTCATCTTGGGATTAGTACTTCTGTTTTGCTCCTGGTGAGAGAAGGAGCATAGGGCCATTATTTCCTGGAAACTGCTGATCACCATAAAGCCTAATAACTGCTTCATAGGTGCCAGCTTGGAATTTGTGCTTATATTTTTCTCCTGGTGAGAGAAGGAGTAGAGTGCATTGATTCCTAACTGTTTCTGATTGGGCAGTAAGTGTCTGTGTTTGACATTCCTGATTGGTCTGGTTACTATTCAAGGCATCTACCAGGAAAAGGCTATAGCAAGCCTACAGACCCTTGCAGCATCTGGGACAAGACTGTGGATCCCCAAAGAGCCTGTGGCCTTTTTCTCATCTTGGGATTGGTAATACTGTTTTGCTTCTCGTGAGAAGAGAAGCAAAGGAGCATTGTATCCCAGCAGCATGAGACCAGCACTACTAGCAGCCAGGGAGTAGCCATTTAGGCGACTCTGCTTTTTTCATCATTGTTGACAAGCTAATTCTTTCCTTTCATTAAATACTGTCTGATTTCCTGGTGTCTGATCTAACTTCAGAATATTTAACTAAATACTTCATCCATAAATTATCAGGGTCTTCTTATTAGCTTCCCCTCTATTTGGCATTGCCTGTATAGATGCAGACACCTTGAGGTGACATTTTTCTGGCAAAATCACCATTGAAATTTCACCAGTACCTAGTTGCATACAGCACAACTAGGTTACAGTGACAAACACTGTCCCCAGAGTTGAAACTGGATATTCCTGTCATTTTATATTCTCACTGAAACTGTCTAATCAATAAAAAGGGGTCTGTTGCCATGGATATGAAGTTTTCCACTATCTCTGTTACCAACTTGGTGAATGCGGGCATCCTGAAGCAATTTAGAAATTGTCTCATGTTTACTGACAGCCAGGTAATTCTCAAACAAACTGATGTGGTATGTGAGAGATGTATTTGCACAATGTCACTGCAGGCAAAGCTCTCACATAAAAGCACTCCTAATGTCAATAAGATTGTCAGTAGTACACACACTGCATCCATCACACACAATTCAAAACAGACATATAGACCCACATAGGCTGAGGCAGTTAAATGTAACCTTCCTAAACCCCAAAGACCTCCTAGACAAAGTACACATAACAAATACCCACATCCCCCCCCGCAACGGTAACCACCATGAAACATTTCTACAAAGCTAACTTTGGGCACCCATGCAAATGGAGAATAGTTGCATGGCCGCCGAATCATACACCAATGCACTGTATGAACATGTACACAAATGCATGGATCTCGCCATACCCAATAGAACAAAGATGCTCTCCTCCAGAGAAAGGAAGCCAATCTGGTGGTCCCCTGCTATAAACAAACTCTACAACAGAAGTAGGAAACTGATGTGGAATAAGATGAAGTCCCCAGACTGGAAAAACTCCCTTATCAGCCTCAACAAAAAGTTGAGATCCCTCATCAAGTCCTCTAAAGCTAGCTATGAAAACAGAATTGCAGCAGATAGTAAAGACAACCACAAGGCCTTCTATAGTTATGTAAAGAATCTCCACGGCAGGACCCAGATTTGCTCAAAGGACCAATCACAATACCATTCGATTGCTAGGCACCCAGTATTACTGCTGCACAGGTTAAAAGAGCACTGTCCAAGGCCAAGAATACAGCTTCTGTGGGACCTGACAGTATCCCTGGCTGTGTTCTATGTAAACTACAGAGTGAACTGGCACCTCGACTGTGTGCCCTGTTCAATCACAGCCTCACCTCAGGCTTTGTCCCTACCGAATGGCGCATTGCTACAGTCATCCCTCTCCACAAAGGAGGAGCAACTACAGACCCTGGGAACTTTAGCCCCATTAGCCTGACGAGTCTGATATGCAAAGCTATGGAATGCATCATCATGGCCCTAATAAACAAGGATATAGGGAATCTCCAAACCAGAACTGTGGATGAAGGCAAGGTGGTTCATCAGAAAAACTCACCAAGCTAAGCATCAACCCCTATATCACTAAGTGGGTTGCAAATTGGCTCATAGATAGAACCCGTAGTGTGAAAGTAGCGGACTCCAAATCAAACTGCCGACTAGTCACGAGTGGAGTCCCACGGGGTTCATTCCTGGCTCCTCTCCTGTTTGGTATCTACTTCTCTGAAGTCCAGGCCAACATGAAGGGACTCTGGCTGACAAAGTTCGTAGACGAGTGCAAGTTGGGAGCTATTACTAACTCCCCAAGTGATGTTGACATCCTACAGAATGGCCTCACTGAGACCAGTGACTGGTGCCAGAACCATGGCCTTAAGCTCATTGCCAAAAAATGTATCCTCATTCCCTGTGGGAAAAACCCAGTTCCCATGAATTACCACATTAATGGTAGTCCACTGAATACAGAAGGCATTATAAGAGATCTGGGAACACAGGTTGACAGCAAATTTTCTTCTCATCACTACATGGCCACTGTGGTCAGAAAGTCCTTCTGTGTGGCACATCTCATTACTAAGGGTTTTGCATCCAGGAAGAAAGAGGTCATTGTCTCCCTGTACTCTTCCCTCATTAGGCCAATCATTGAGTACAGTGCCCCATTTGGCGTGTACGTCACTAGACACCTGCAACAACTGGAGAGACCGCAATAGTACCTCACAAAGAGGATCCTAGGCCTTAAACACTTGTCCTGTATGGACAGACTCAAAAAACTCCCAACTATTCTCTGTCTCATATCGCCTACTTAGAGGCGATCGCTGCTTGACTTACAAAGCCATGTCTGACCCAGCTCTGTTAAAAATTCTATATCTAAAGAAATCCCAATCCCTCTGCACCACACGCTCCAGAGACCTCAACCTCATTACCACAATCAACAGAACGTACTGGAGGGACAGGTTCATAATGCAGAGACTGCCTATGCTGTGGAATAGACTTCCCGTACATGTCAAGCAGAGCACCTCGTTGACTCTGTTCAAGAGAAATCTTGATGAGTGGCTGGGAAATAGAAAATTCAACCCGGGGAAAACTCCAGTGGCTCTACTCAACAGAGGCAGTGGGAACTAAGGGCAGGTGGCATAATGCCAGGGTCATCCTATGCCTGGGCTTGTAAAAGCCCCAGGGCCATTAGCCTAGTACACACCTATGAACCTATGACCAGCCCCAAATACACTGTTTCAAAACAACACTTGCATCAACACATACAGCTACATCTTGTGGAGCCTCTACTTCTTAGCCCATAAGACAAGCCACCACACAATCCAACATTCTGGTCATTGACGACTCCATTGTGAGACACACTGATGTCCCTCTCACCAGGCTGAGTAAAGAGAAAGTCAGAGTCAGTTAATTATCGGGGGCCAGGATCCATCACATTACACATGCACTCACGCCATTGGATCACAAAGTACAAGTATGACACAGTCATAGTTCATGTGGGTGTAAATGACTAAGATGTACTTCCCTAGATTATAATGAAGAGACACATCATGGAGCTCTTGGAATATGTGTCCCAGGCTGGTATGAACTTAGCACTGAGCAACATTTTACCTTCTCCAAGGATGATGCCACAACATGAACAAAAGATGACTGACTTTAAAAATTGGTTTAGTTTCTGGTTTCATTCTAAGGGGGGTGCAATATTTGTCAGCATGGAAGGAGATATTCAGTAGACCATGTTACTTTGCCAGGGATGGTTTGCAGCTCTCCCCTCTAGGTTTTTCAGTATTAGCTAAAATACTGTCCTCCCCTGTAGTTCCTTTTTTAGGCAATGCCAAACTGAAAGTACTTTCGACATAGCAAATCAAAGCCAAGAAAATCTAAAGGTGTTGCTACTCAATGTTAGGAGTATAAAACTCCACTCCCTATAAGCTGTCTTCACCCTAGAGAATGCTGATGTCTGTGTGGCCACTGCGACATGGTTTAAACCAACATAGAACAAAAAATGAGCCAGCATCAGGCAGATAGTGTCCAAAAGAGCAGTTTAATAAAAACTACCCCAACAGCAAAAAGGCATCCAAAAACATACCGGTTTCGGCAATGGTTAGAAACCCAGCCTTCTTCAGTGTACAGCAAGGAGCCAAGACAAAAATACTGTATTTAAACACATGAAGCCATGCTGATTGGTTACAAAATAATAAGCATGTGCTGATAATCAAACAGCATAAAGTAACAGAAAATTATTTGTATGGTAATAAATACATTCAAAAATAAATCATTAAAGGGCTTGAGTACATACATATCATAGTAGATTATTTTAATCTATATTTTAGTAACACATAAAAATAATGCAATTTACTAAATATGAAACACCAATTATACATGAACCGATGTTGAACCTAATATGCATATGTACAGAATGCATATTAAATCAGAATGCATACTACAATATTGGCATAAATTAATCCAATATAAATATGTGTCTATTCTGAATATGGAAATACCATATATTCCTCAAAACATGTATAATGTATTCAATTTATAAACAATCATTTATCCCAGGGTTAAATAATGCTCCTACTTTCAGTAATCCATTTCTTTTCTTTAAGATTAAGTTTATTGTGCCAACCACTCTTGGTGGTTCTGTCACCAATGATTTTATCAATAACAGTAAAGTGAAATTTGGCAGTATTATGTATTAGAGTGTGTTTGTATAGTGCATTAGTAGTTTTATGGCATCTGATGTCACTGAGATGCTCAGAGATACGTAATTTAACTGGTCTTGATGTCTGTCCAACATAAAATGAATGGCAAGTACAACATGCCAGATAAACGGCCCAATCCGTGTTACAATTTGCAAAAAATCTAATGTCAAAACTGTATTGGTATTCCTACTGGTAAATTCCTTAGTTTTCAGCATATGCCTACAATTGACACAGTGGCCACATGGAAAGGAACCAATAAGCCTATCTCCCAAAATTGTGGTTTGATATACTTGTGGTAAAGTGGACTCATAGTGGTGTTTGTAATGATTGAAATGACCAGCCAAATTCTTTCCCTTGAAAAGAAAAGAGGCACTTATCAGGAACAATATTTTTAATTCTGACATCAGCCTCCAAAATGTTCCAGTTGTCCCTAATAATCTTAATAAAGTTATTGGTGTTTCTACCAAATGTTGTAGTGAGTCTTAGTTTGTTTGTCTTATTATGTTTCTTTTTATACGTTAATAAATTGGGTCTATGTAGACCCATAGCATGATTCTGAGCCATGGTCACATATCCTGAACAATAGCCACGCTCAATGAATCTATTATGCAAATCCTGAGCATGATTGACATAAGTAGTGTTATCAGAACAGTTCCGCCTGATCCTAATAAATTGTGATTTAGGGATGTTCTTTGCAATATGTTTTGGATGAAAGCTGGATGCGTGGAGAATCGTATTATATTGGGGGAATTTTCTATGGGTTTCAGTTGTCAAAGTATTGTCATTGTTCCTAGTCACCAAAACATCCAAAAATGTAATGGATTCCCGATCATAGGTGATAGTAAATTGTATTTCCCATATATTATCATTCAGGTATTCCATAAATTCCTGAAGATATGGAATATCCGATCTCCACACCATCCAGCAATCATCCAAATATCTGCGCCAGATATCAATTTCCGGCAAAAACAAATTATGTGTATCATCATAGATCATAATTTGTTCAATATAGGCCATAAACAGATCAGCATAAATTGGGGCAAAAGATGCCCCCATAGCTGTACCTCTGATCTGTAGATAACAATCCTGGTTGTAGAAAAAAACATTCTTAGTCAAAACATGCTCAGTTAGATTCAACAGGAGGGTATTAAAACCAGGTTGATATAATTTAGATTCATTGAGCCAGAATTCAATAGCATCAAGTCCACCCCAATGCGGAATATTGGTGTAAAGTGAACTTACGTCCAAGGTGCATAGTAACCATTCTGTATCCAACTGCATATCATTTATAATACTCAAAAATTGAGTGGTGTCCTGTATACGTGATCTTACATATAGTAGCAATGGCTTTAAATGCATAGTTAGGAATTCAGAAAGAGGTTCAGTTATCGACCCCATGCCTGATACAATCGGCCTTCCAGGTGGATGTGAAAGATCCTTATGTATTTTTGGTAGAAAGTAAATATGTTGTCTAGTGGGATCAGTAATTGTTTTTTTGCAAATTGTAACACGGATTGGGCCGTTTATCTGGCATGTTGTACTTGCCATTCATTTTATGTTGGACAGACATCAAGACCAGTTAAATTACGTATCTCTGAGCATCTCAGTGACATCAGATGCCATAAAACTACTAATGCACTATACAAACACACTCTAATACATAATACTGCCAAATTTCACTTTACTGTTATTGATAAAATCATTGGTGACAGAACCACCAAGAGTGGTTGGCACAATAAACTTAATCTTAAAGAAAAGAAATGGATTACGAAACTAGGAGCATTATTTAACCCTGGGATAAATGATTGTTTATAAATTGAATACATTATACATGTTTTGAGGAATATATGGTATTTCCATATTCAGAATAGACACATATTTATATTGGATTAATTTATGCCAATATTGTAGTATGCATTCTGATTTAATATGCATTCTGTACATATGCATATTAGGTTCAACATCGGTTCATGTATAATTGGTGTTTCATATTTAGTAAATTGCATTATTTTTATGTGTTACTAAAATATAGATTAAAATAATCTACTATGATATGTATGTACTCAAGCCCTTTAATGATTTATTTTTGAATGTATTTATTACCATACAAATAATTTTCTGTTACTTTATGCTGTTTGATTATCAGCACATGCTTATTATTTTGTAACCAATCAGCATGGCTTCATGTGTTTAAATACAGTATTTTTGTCTTGGCTCCTTGCTGTACACTGAAGAAGGCTGGGTTTCTAACCATTGCCGAAACCGGTATGTTTTTGGATGCCTTTTTGCTGTTGGGGTAGTTTTTATTAAACTGCTCTTTTGGACACTATCTGCCTGATGCTGGCTCATTTTTTGTTCTTGGAGATATTCACTTAGAGCCGTGCAGTTCCTGACGTGCAGGGGAATAATTTGTTTGTTGCACTTCCTTTTTGCTCCTGCTGGGGGAAAACCATGGTGGACTGTGTCTTTGTATCTGCGACCATGCGGTTGGTTTAATGTTTTTTTGGACTTGAGTTCGTACTACTTTGGGTTGCTCTACATTCTATTATTCAAAGTGTTTTTGTACATATTGCCTTTCACAACTTACTGTCGCATGGATATTGGACTATCTTTATTTGCACTACATTCAACGCGAGGGATATCATCTCCGGCGCGGCATGTGTACACCTGAGAGTGTTTGGATCAGGAATATACGGACCGGGTGAATTGTGATTCCGTTTAGGGTTGTTTGGATTACACATTTTTTATCATATTGAACCAGGGGAATCCAATTATTATTTTTTCATATCTATGGCGATTTAATATTCACGCTATGGACAATACATGTGAGTAGTGTATTATATGGATTGACGACGATTTGGTAAACTGAGTGTTTGGTGTCAGTCGCTGAGAGCTGCACGTGTAGGAGAACATTTTGCTTGCAATACTTTTTTTCTTCGGGGGAACCATCGTGAACTGTGCCATCTCATCTGTGACTATGTGTTTAGCTTAAATATTTTTGAATATGTGATCATACTATCTCCTCAGGGTTGTTACATATTCCATGTTTGAAGTACGTTGGACATTATTTTTGATATTATTGGTGCAACCGTTTGGGAAAGTGGACTAATACAAAAAATAGCGTGAATTTGATTCTATTTTGGGTATTCTAAAAAAATATATATCCTATATGATATCTAAATAGGGATAACAACGAATACCTTTCTAAATTATTAACGGCCGGAGAGATATATATACAAGGCCTTATTTTCAACATGGTCTTTTTGTATTAATGTGGACTGTGTGTGTTATAGTGTTTGGATTGACGACGGTTGCAAAACTTCAGCAACTTCTTATAAGAACTGATATATTTAATCCTTATAGCAGCCATTTTTATTTTTTGGCTTGCTATTTGTAGATGACACTGGAACAGGGCTTGAACTATCCGATTGCAAATACTGGCAATTTTGACATAACTGTTGTAGATATTGGATTCCTTCATTTTTTTCCTGATGATATTGATGGGACATATTGACATATGCATTTTATGTTAATAGTTAAAATATACTTTTCTGGTAGGCGGAATTTATTTCTTCCGTCTTTGAACTGATTTTTAGCATATATATAAATATATGATTGTCACATTGGCTGATAACATTATTGTATGCAGGGGCTGTGAGTTATTTTTGATCACTTTTTTAAGGTATCATTTCATATTAACATAGGGCTATTGTTCAGGTCATGTTTTCGATCTTTTGTATAATTTGTTACGATCTATACAGGCCTAGTGTCATTTGTATTCTGTAATAGGGATTGGACTATATCTTTATTATTCTTGAAACAACTTTTGTTTATCATTAGGGGTACATATATATATGTTGTACAATCCTAATAACAGCTTTTCATCTTTTATTGGATATATATTATGTTCAAGTTTGAGATGACAATTGTGTATGAAAACTAGCAAATCTGGCTGATTATAAATATTCATCCAGACAGCTAACTATAGACAATGAAGAGGGTCTAGGTTTTTGTACTCCACAGTTAGGAAATTAGTTAGGATAATAATATTACCATTTTGAAGTTTTTATGACCAATTTAACTTCAGTACAAACAAATTGTATTTTGCTATACTCAGTTTATGATTGAATCTACATGATTTGAACAATAATAGTGCTTTTTGAAGTACAGTTATGCAGGGTTTATGCTCATGTTTTGCTATATCAAGCTCTTGGGTTTTTTCTATTTTGTAAATACTTATAATTTAACTTGTGCAAGATTTATACATCATTCAAGGGTTATGTGAACAAAGATTTTTCTAACAACTTTGTTGATACACAACCATCTTTCTGATATTATATCACAGATATGATAGATTTATATTGCTTTCTATCCCCACAATATGTACCAGTTTATATGACTTTATACACCAATAATTTTTTGGTACCTATATGACTCAGTTTACTTAAGTATAAATCAATAATCTACATGGGATTGATGGACTACGTCAGTATCTGTCCATGATATGTCTGACAATATTTGAACAACTTTAGAATATTTAGACATATAAGAATATTTTACTATGGTTTTCACTCCATTGATTCTAGGTGGATTTTTGTATCCTAAGTGACATATCTTCACTTCTGGGACTATCTTTATATACTTTTTAATATTAATTAACAAATGCTATTTGTGGGCCAAGCATTAGCCCTTTGATTATTTATATATATATTATTATGCAAATACCATTATTGACCTGTATCAGACGTGGCTACAACAAACTAATTTCTTAGTTTTATGGTGTTGAGCCATTATTGTCTAACTACTGTTTGATTATTTGATCTTGATATACAG
Organism: Protopterus annectens; assembly: GCF_019279795.1. Lineage (NCBI taxonomy): Eukaryota > Metazoa > Chordata > Ceratodontiformes > Protopteridae > Protopterus > Protopterus annectens. Next base: position 1,305,552,089 of record NC_056728.1, on the reverse strand, counting down.
GCCGTGGTTTTATATAAGAATTTTTTGGGTAACAATATGGATCTTCAAAAGCTTCTTTTGGATTTATCATCAGATAAAGATGATATTGCAGCATTTGGCATTGGAAATGATACCACTGCCTCAGGCAACATGACTTCTTTAAAACCTGAACATAAATGTGAACAACAATTTGCCTTACTTAACAAAAATATGAAGGCTTTGAGATCTAGTGTTTGGCACCACAAATTATTAAAGGCATATTTGGTTAAGGGCATTTGCCCTAGGGGTCTCAGAGTGAAGATACAGCCCTTGGTGGCGAGTCCTGATGATAATTTACTCTCTGAATGGAATCTTATACAACAAGAATGCTCGATGAAGTTTGTAAAAGCTTTATCGGAGCATTACACTAGAATCATTGAGAGTGAAACTACTATAGTTTTGAATTTGATTGAGGAATGTAATCATTACCAAAATGAAACTTTTTTTCCGGCTTTACTATCAAAATTGAGTACTGAACTATTGACTTTTGACACTATCCTAAAAGATAGAAAACTTAAAAAGTTCTCTCGTGACATCTCTGATTATGATAAGGGACAACCGTTCAAGAATGTCAGACATGTCCGATTCCAAGAAGGACAGAATGCTAAGAAGCAAGTTTCTAAATCCAAAAGGAAACGTCCACGTTCCATACTAAAAGGGCATAGTAATAATACTGAGTCCACTGATTTGGAAACCTCATCTGGTACAGATACTGACACACAGTCCACCATGGACTCCCCCACCCCAAAGCGTAAAAACTATGTATCCCCTTTAGGGAACACAGGGGTAGGAGGAGGAGGGGGGGCAGGAAGCACGGAAAAAGTCACCAGTCTGCAAAATCTGTTGGAGATACTGACCAAAAAATAAATAATGTATGTAACATTTCTAGCACCACACTATCAGATGAACAGATATCTCTACTAAATAAAGGTTTATCCTTCATTCCTGGCTTTTTTGTTCCAGAAGACTCATTTACTAATGACCTATTTTCATTTTGTAGACTTATTAATTTAAAATTGTTTTTCCAGGAACAAGGAGACACTGCACATTTACAACATGAAGGTTTCAAATATCATGCTTCTAATTTCACTCCTCCAATGCATCCAGCTGTTAACCTCTTTTTGAGAAGTGTACTTAGTGAGTTACATTTTAAGCACAATTATGAGAGACCTATGCCCAATAATATCACTGATGGTGAAAAATCCTGTCTAGAGGAACTTGCAAATAATAAAGATCTAGTCATTATCAACGCAGACAAAGGAGGGGCAGTGGTAGTGTTAGATTGGTGTGCTTATGATATTGAAGCACATAGACAACTCAATGATGTTAAATATTATACTAAAATGCCACTGGACCCTACCTTGGTTTTCAAAAAGGATATTGATGACTTTTTGAACTCTGCTGTTGAAAATGGTATTATTGACAAGAAAACATGTTATCATTTAACAATTACTGATCCCACTAGACAACATATTTACTTTCTACCAAAAATACATAAGGATCTTTCACATCCACCTGGAAGGCCGATTGTATCAGGCATGGGGTCGATAACTGAACCTCTTTCTGAATTCCTAACTATGCATTTAAAGCCATTGCTACTATATGTAAGATCACGTATACAGGACACCACTCAATTTTTGAGTATTATAAATGATATGCAGTTGGATACAGAATGGTTACTATGCACCTTGGACGTAAGTTCACTTTACACCAATATTCCGCATTGGGGTGGACTTGATGCTATTGAATTCTGGCTCAATGAATCTAAATTATATCAACCTGGTTTTAATACCCTCCTGTTGAATCTAACTGAGCATGTTTTGACTAAGAATGTTTTTTTCTACAACCAGGATTGTTATATACAGATCAGAGGTACAGCTATGGGGGCATCTTTTGCCCCAATTTATGCTGATCTGTTTATGGCCTATATTGAACAAATTATGATCTATGATGATACACATAATTTGTTTTTGCCGGAAATTGATATCTGGCGCAGATATTTGGATGATTGCTGGATGGTGTGGAGATCGGATATTCCATATCTTCAGGAATTTATGGAATACCTGAATGATAATATATGGGGAATACAATTTACTATCACCTATGATCGGGAATCCATTACATTTTTGGATGTTTTGGTGACTAGGAACAATGACAATACTTTGACAACTGAAACCCATAGAAAATTCCCCCAATATAATACGATTCTCCACGCATCCAGCTTTCATCCAAAACATATTGCAAAGAACATCCCTAAATCACAATTTATTAGGATCAGGCGGAACTGTTCTGATAACACTACTTATGTCAATCATGCTCAGGATTTGCATAATAGATTCATTGAGCGTGGCTATTGTTCAGGATATGTGACCATGGCTCAGAATCATGCTATGGGTCTACATAGACCCAATTTATTAACATATAAAAAGAAACATAATAAGACAAACAAACTAAGACTCACTACAACATTTGGTAGAAACACCAATAACTTTATTAAGATTATTAGGGACAACTGGAACATTTTGGAGGCTGATGTCAGAATTAAAAATATTGTTCCTGATAAGTGCCTCTTTTCTTTTCGCAAGGGAAAGAATTTGGCTGGTCATTTCAATCATTACAAACACCACTATGAGTCCACTTTACCACAAGTATATCAAACCACAATTTTGGGAGATAGGCTTATTGGTTCCTTTCCATGTGGCCACTGTGTCAATTGTAGGCATATGCTGAAAACTAAGGAATTTACCAGTAGGAATACCAATACAGTTTTTGACATTAGATTTTTTGCAAATTGTAACACGGATTGGGCCGTTTATCTGGCATGTTGTACTTGCCATTCATTTTATGTTGGACAGACATCAAGACCAGTTAAATTACGTATCTCTGAGCATCTCAGTGACATCAGATGCCATAAAACTACTAATGCACTATACAAACACACTCTAATACATAATACTGCCAAATTTCACTTTACTGTTATTGATAAAATCATTGGTGACAGAACCACCAAGAGTGGTTGGCACAATAAACTTAATCTTAAAGAAAAGAAATGGATTACGAAACTAGGAGCATTATTTAACCCTGGGATAAATGATTGTTTATAAATTGAATACATTATACATGTTTTGAGGAATATATGGTATTTCCATATTCAGAATAGACACATATTTATATTGGATTAATTTATGCCAATATTGTAGTATGCATTCTGATTTAATATGCATTCTGTACATATGCATATTAGGTTCAACATCGGTTCATGTATAATTGGTGTTTCATATTTAGTAAATTGCATTATTTTTATGTGTTACTAAAATATAGATTAAAATAATCTACTATGATATGTATGTACTCAAGCCCTTTAATGATTTATTTTTGAATGTATTTATTACCATACAAATAATTTTCTGTTACTTTATGCTGTTTGATTATCAGCACATGCTTATTATTTTGTAACCAATCAGCATGGCTTCATGTGTTTAAATACAGTATTTTTGTCTTGGCTCCTTGCTGTACACTGAAGAAGGCTGGGTTTCTAACCATTGCCGAAACCGGTATGTTTTTGGATGCCTTTTTGCTGTTGGGGTAGTTTTTATTAAACTGCTCTTTTGGACACTATCTGCCTGATGCTGGCTCATTTTTTGTTCTTGGAGATATTCACTTAGAGCCGTGCAGTTCCTGACGTGCAGGGGAATAATTTGTTTGTTAAACCAACATAGAACACACTGACAGTGCAAGGTTATAATGCCTTCCGCAAATTTAGACCAGCTACTACACAGGCAGGGACTAAAGTTGGAGGTATCTCAAGTTCCATAAATATACCTTAATGCTGGTCAGACAGGACACTGCACTTGAGCTTCTCCACGATCAAGTCACGATAAACAAAATCCCATACCACTATCCTTACAAGCTGTAGGTCCCCATCTATGAACCAGGAAACCAATACCAGGTATTTAAACTTATTGGAAACACTCACCATCCAACCCAATACCATATTCATGGGCAACTGTAATTACCCCACTATCAACTGGGAATCATATACAATCGTAAACGTATAGGCACAGAGATTCTTTGATTTTGTAAACACAAACTCCCTGGACCAGAGTGTCAATACACCATCTAGGGGTGCAACCTTACTACTGGATTTGGTCCTCAGTAATATGGGAGTGTGCTGCACACCCCCTAGTATAATGTCTTCTCTGGTAAGGTTAGACCACAAAATGGTCTCCTTTGACGTAAAAATAAAACTTGGAACCCCAGCTAACCCTGGTATATTCAGGAACTACTCTAAAGCTAACTTCCTACTATTAAATGATAACCTGGCAAAATTTCAAGCCACCATAAACACCGAGAACAGTGCTGCCTATGCGGAAGTATTCACAGAAATCCTATACGAGCATGTTAATAGCTGCATAGTAGCAGCTGTACTCACCTGGACGAAATACAGAACTAACTCAAAAAACAAGCCTCCCTGGTGGAATCACAACATCAGTAGGCTGTATAACAGAAGGAAAATTATCATGGCAAAAATTAGGAGGTGCAGCACTCAGTAGGATAAAAGCATTCTCATCAAACTGAACAAGCAACTGGGAGGACAAATAAAGTCTACCAAAGCCAAATCTGAGGTAAAGTTGGCCTCCTAGGCCAAGGACAACCACAAGGCATTCTTTAGCTGTCCACAACCTCAAAGACAATACATAGTTGTGTGTAGAGCTCATTGTTAATGGAACCACTGTTACTGAGCCAGAAGATATAACAAATCTACTGGCCAACAAATTCAATTCCAGATATAACTTCCCGTAATATCACTAGGGAGCAGGTCCTTAATGCTCTGTCTAAGGCCAAAAGTACTGCATCAGTGGGCCCAGACAATATCCCAGGATGCCTTCTAAATAACATGAAACATGACCTATCAGGCCCTCTAGAATTGCTATTTAACAGTAGCCTCCAAACAGGCTTCATGCCTCATGAATGGAGAACAGCAACAGTCATTCCTCTGCACAAAGGTGGGCCATCTACAGACTCTGGAAAATACAGACCCATAAATCTCACTAGTCTAATATGTAAAGCTATGGAAAGAATTATCATGGAATTGATCGATAATGACAGGAAACTTCCAGACAGTGGACCCAGTCCATTTTGGTTTCCTCAAGGGCAGGTCGTGCCTACTCAACCTGGTGGACTTCTTTGAGAAGGTCACTAAAGCAATGGATAAGGGACAATTGTTCACACTGCCTACCTTGACCTGGCCAAGGCACTTGACACAATACCCCACTCAGGTAATGTTGACAAACTGAGGAGGTTAGCTACAAACCCTTATGTCACCCAGTGGACAGCCAGATGACTCACAAACAGGTCCCAGGAAGTTAGAATCGGGAAGTGCACCTCTACATAGGGGCCAGTCCCTCAGGGATTGGTCCTGAGACCACTCCTTTTTGGTGTTTACTTCTTTGAAGTCAAGAATAATGGCAATGGCCTCTGGTTGACTAAATTTGCAAATGATTGCAAATTAGGAGCTGTTATCGAATCGCCTTCTCCAGGAAGGGCTGACACAAGCACATAACTGGTGTCAGTGCCATATACTAAAACTAAGTGCCAATAAATGCGTAATAGTATCCCTTGGGAAGTCATCCACCCCTGGTAACTATCACATTGGCAGCACACCCCTAAGAGTTGACCCAGTAGTTACAGACATGAGGACACACACAGACAGTAATCTAGCCTTTGACTGTCATGTCTCTACAGTAGTGAGGAAATCATTTTATGCTGTGCAACTTATAAACATAGGTATGACATCTAGGTCCAAGGAAGTCACTGTTTCACTGTATACAGCACTCATCAGACCTGTCAATGAATATAGTGCACCCTTTGGTATGTACCTAACCAGGCATATAAAGGAATTGGAACATCCAGAGAGGTTCCTCACTAAAAGAATACAGGGCATAAGTAACATGTCCTGTGCAGATCACCTCAATGCCCTATCCCTGTATTCTGTCTCCTATAGGTTGTTGAAGGGAGATCTATGCCTGACATATAAGGCATTGTCAGAGCACAAGTAATGGACCTCCAGCATATCCGCAAAAGTGCAGTACCAGAATTACCCATTCTAAAGACTTAAACCTTGCCTATGATATAAATAGGACCTGCTGGAGAGACAGATATGTATCCCAGAGACTACCCCTTCCCTGGAACAGGCTCTCCATCCATGTGAAGCATAGTTCCTCTATAGCCCAATTCAAATGTAACTTGGACAGTTGGATGGTAAACAGGAAATTCAACCCTGATTTGGCACTTATGTCTCTAATGGACACAGGCAGCCTGTAAATGGTTAATTTCCCAAGCCACTGCTTACACTTATCAAGGGTACGGGAACTTGTCAGAGATTTGGGATGAATGGCTAGGCTTAAAAAGATTGTTGTGGTCATTAACTTAGTAAACACATGAACCTATGAAGTATTATGCAAACCCCCAATCCCTTGAGGTGTTGGCCACCATCAAGACATTTGCCACACAAAAGTCTAGAATGATCTCTCCTTCTTTATTCCTGTTGCCCCACCAATGTAGATCCAGGCGGTTCCCATATCCTGTTCTGTCTATCCCAGTATGAATATTCAGGTCCCCCATTATCTACATCATCTCATGTTATAGGATCATAGGAAGTTACTAGGCTATTGGTCCTGAGGCCCTTACAAGCCTAGTCAAGAATTTAGCCCATGTTCCAACAAGTCAGCACCCTGTACCAGTGTCTAGCAGGGACACAGGTGGAAACCCAGGAGTATATTTTTTGCTCCCCATCCAGTTATCCAGGTTGCACTTAAAAAGGGTTAATGAGGTACTCAGCTTTACATGGAGAGGGAGTCTATTCCACAAAAGGGAGAGTCTCTGGGACACAAATCTGTCCTGTCAGCAAGTCCTATTGATGTCACAGACCAGGTTAATGTCGGGCATGTGGGTTACTCAAGTGGAGCTTGACTTGCAGATATGTAGCAGTCCCATCAGGGCTGGGTCTGAGATTGCTTTGCATGCCAGACAGAGGTCACCTCTGAGGAGTCTTTAGGAGACTGAGTAGAGGGACAGGGCTTTTAGCCTGTCTGTGTAGGGTAGATGTTTGAGGCCCTGGATTCTCTGGGTGAGGAACTTCTGTGGTCTCTCCAGCTGCTGCATGTACTTTGTGTGGTACATGCTGAAAGGGGCATTGTACTCAATAATGGGTCTTATAAGGGAAGAATACAGTGATGTTATGACCACCTTGTCCTGACATGAGATACTCTTACTAATGAGGTGGGCTATTTAGAAAGATTTCCGTACAGCGGTTGCCCTACTTTATCTAGTAGGTCCTGAAACTGTTATCTGCATGTACTCTTTTCTTCAGTATCACAACGCTGCTGTGAGACATAGGCTGAAGTTATGAATGCTGCTCTATCACTGCAGTGGAGTCTGATTGCCATGAGTCTGTCACTAATTCTGATGACATCACTCACTGTCATCTAAAGTGTCTTCGTCACCACAATTCCCAAACCATTTCCAATCTGTTCTTACCTTGAGTAGTAGACTCTGGATCCCAAGCCAAGTGGCTTTGCTGTACTGCCCTTCCATCTTGTCTTCTGGATACTGAAGATGTTCTGTCTTCTCTTTACTATCATGTACTCTCAGTTGCAGTCTCAGTGAATCTATATTGAGTGTAGCAATCCTTAGTTCATATTTGGCAGGTTGATTGGTTTTAAGTACAAAATAAAAACTGAAGTCAAAATAAAGCAGTACTTGTAAAGCAATATAAAAAAAACACAACAGTGTACCAATAAAGACTTTAATGCAAAGCTTTCATGTAAAAGAACCCTTTCTCAGTGCTAAAAACATCAAATTTGGTCATACATTTATATATCCTTAAAACATCACACAGCCAATAGAATTGATTCATTAGGCAAACGTGTTTATTGGTAAATTGTTGTCTTCAGGGGGGTTTTTTTGTTTGTGTTTTTTTTTTTTTATTATTGGTTTTAAGTCACACTTTCACTCAACAGAGCTATCCCTTGTAACCCAAGCTGAGCAACTGGACACCAGCTGGCCGGTAGCTTATTGACTCAGGGCTGCTGAGCTTTATGGAATGCATGCATTGTCCAATAGAGGCACATACACCCCTCCCCCCATTTGCATAAATGTGTGTATAGACGGTTCTACCTGACATAATCGAAACCACACAACACCGACAACCACATCACCGACACCACATATTCGACAGTCCATAAACACGAAACCACACATAACCGACAACGAAATAACCGACGGTACACAAACACGAAACCCCATACACTGCACACACCACAATAACAATTGAAAACAAAACACATCCCCATTCCACAAACCACACACACAACACAAGCACACCAAAATCCTTACAAGCCCACACTAAACCTTACCCTAACCCTAAGGTCCGTCACTACCTACCCGCTCCTAACCCTAACTCACTTAACCGCCTATCGCTCCTAACCCTAACTCACTTAACCCACCCCTGCTCCTAACCCTAACTCACTTAACCCACCCTATCGCTCCCTAACCTAACTCACTTAACCCACCCCTAACCCTAACTCACTTAACCCACCTATCCCCACAGACCGTCAATCTCCTTACCTGCCTCGCACCCTAACGTCCGTCACTACCGCATACTCACACAGCCTTTCCCCATGTCGGCATCCTCGGCGTTGGTGTTGTCATCCGTCGTGTCGGTCTTCTACATTGTCGATGTTCTGCCACTCGGGATTCGCGTCGGTCTTCTTCACTTTCGATCTTCTGGAGCTCCGGATTCCGATGTCGGTCTTCTGCGCTGTCGACGAAGTCAGGTAGAACCGTATAGACTGGGTCCTCAACCCTCTTATCACCGGCAAGTACCCAAGCACCCATATTTGGCATCATTAATCAACATAACCAAATCACCTAGAGTCAAATTTGACACCATTGAGTTGTTAGTCCTGGCACAGCTCATAGTCTGTAATCCGTGTTCTCCTAGCAGTCTGTAATCCATGTTCTCCTATCTAGAGGATATTGTACAGCACAGTTGATGCCTAAAGTGGTTGTTGATCTATACAGCTCTTACCCCAATAAACACAACACCATCTAGATTCTATACTGCTTCCCAAAACTCCATTCATGGGTGAGTTTCAGGTGGAAACATCCAGCTTGATTTTGGGAGGTTGGAGGAGCCCCACAGAGACGGAGAACATGCAAACTCCGGGATCAAACCCTGTTCCTTGTGCTAGAGAGGCGAATGTCTTAACCATTATGCCAGTGGTGTGTCATTGCTTCTGCCCTTGGAAAGTATTGAAATCTCAGTATTCTACATGAGAAAAGAATGCAAGCTCAGGCTGTGTTGATCCTTCTAGACTTGATGGCAGTAACTATGTTCCTTATGCTGTTTACATACCTTAAAACACAGGTGTTTTAACAGACAGTGAATTTTCAGTGACGTCAGAGACACCTCATGCTCACTGATCTTTCTTTTGGTCGGACGTTTCTTGGCAGGCCCTGAAGCACTGGACAGTTCACAACAGGCTAACAGTGGACTGCTTGCTCGAAGAGTGGAGAGATCTTTTAGCCCCTCACTTTGTGCAAGAAGTATTTTTTTCCCTTGAGGAGGGTGCTTGAGATTGGGTTCCTTTTGAATATGTTCAACTACAGTAATTGCAGTCATTCGAACTGCAGAACAAGTGCATGTATTCTGAGTCAGATGTTCAAGTATATGCTTGAATGTACGTCAGTCTTAAATTTAGTATTTATAAGTAGCGGAGATGTGGGAGATATATCCTGTCACATCTTGGGTGTCATAATGCTTAAAAAGTATAATGGCACGTTTCAGAATTTGATGTTATTTTAGTTGAATCAGTCCATTATTTGAGATGTTGAGACTTGCATTTTTGGGTCTAACACTTGTGAAGGCAATCACTTCATGTCAGTTAGTAGACACTCAGTACACCACAGGTGGCCTGAAGGTCATGGAGAAACAGCTGCTTCTGTTGTGTTACCTCATCCAAACATTCTTCTAGTCCATTGTGTGGTAAGTACCTAAGTATGTAAGTGAGCACAAAGACTTCTGCTGTGTACATGGTAGAGATGCTATTTGTGGGCGATAGAGCCATTATTCTCTCAGTAATTCACATCCCTGATTAGGTGGACAAGTTGGCAGATGGTCTGATATGTTCCTTCAGTCTTGGCTTATACTCATTGATTTAGAGGCCACGTGTGGTCAGGGTCCGAAAGTTGGATACCCCACAGATCAGCCTGTTTGCCACTTGGTGCAAAATGTCTCTTCCCTTTTTCTCTTCAGGTCAGCAGAGCAAGGAGAGGTAGTGGTAGATGTGTTGCATGTCCTGGGACATGAAATGTTCCTGTACTCATTCCTGTGATTCCTGCTGATTTGTACCTTATCTCAAATTTCTGGGAAGAAGGACCCAAACTCTTTCTTGTTGCCCACAGTGTCTGAGAATACTTTGATTTCATACTGTAAGAAGTCCATTGTGAAATAGGAAATGATGCTTTGATGGCAGAATTGGCAGCCACCTCTACCTCCCTGAGCTCACTAAATTTGACAGATGGGTTTTTAGAAGTGATGAAAACTGCTAGGAAGTCTTCTATTCAGCATTCTTGTACCTATAAGTGGAAAATGGTCTCATTTGTCTGGAGGGCCCAGTATTGCCCAAATTGCTCAGCTTGCAGGTAATCATGATGTATCTAAGGTGGCTGTATAATTAAAGCCTGAGTTATTACACAGTCGAAATCCATGTATCAGCTGTCTCTGAACTTCATTACCTTATGATGGACAGAGCTGTGACTCCGCATCAGCTAGTTAAGCAGTTCCTTAATGTAACATTGCAGCTCCATCCTTCTGTGGCATGTCTCTGCCCTCGGTGGAACTTGAACTTCTTAGCTAACAGGCTTGCCATCTTCCATTTGAGATTGCAAGCTCAGTGACACTAAAGTTCATATCTGTCAGAGTACTCTTCCTGGTAGTCATCACATCTTTGTGTTGTATCTTAGAGGTTCAAGCCTTTATGCATATAGAACCTTATTTGGTCCTTCACAAGGATAAAATGTTTCTTAGGACAAGCCCATATTCCCTTTAAGTAGTAGTTTCCTCAGCCATTCTCTCAGCCTCCAAGTATTCTTTGCAGTGGCAGAAACTATAGTGGAGTGAGCTGTTTGTACCTTAGATGTTCACAGCCAGCTCTCTTGTTGCCTGAAAAGGGAGCAGGAGTTTGAGAGGATAGATCAGTTGTTTGTCTTCTTTACATTAGGGAGGGAGGGAGAGAATGGCTTATGGTGCCAGATGCAATATTTTTCTATATTAGGGCTAGCAAACAACTGGCAAATGCTGTAGTCATAGCTCAGTCTACTAGAAGAGTGACTGCCTCTAGTGCTTGCTTCAAGAATAAATTATTTTGCATCCAGCATCCTGACATAGAGGGATAAAGCCCTGACTGTGGCCCTGGCAGCCTGGGTTTGATTAGTGTCTCGGGTGTCTAAAGCTATGGCAAGGGAGAATAAGCAAACCCATCCTAAAATGGAGGGCTTGCATACAGCTGCAGCTCGCAATTAATCTCTGGTGGAGGTTGGAGACATTCAAGGGGCATTGTTTTCAGGAGAGAAGGCATTGGTTGAGAACACCCATTTAATGCCCACTCCCAGACAGTACATGAGAGTAAGGAATCCAGGGCATTAAAATATCCTCCTCAGCAGAAGATATGAGTCTGTCCCATGGTGCCTCATACTCCTTATCAGCCATAATCTCAGTTAGAGAAAATCCGGGGTAGGTTTGCCAGGTTTGGTAGACCCATTGAACAATGAAGGGCATTTTGGGCTGCCTATGGTTGGCTCTGAGGAAGGCCAAAAAAATGTCTCCTTTGCAGACATATATGTCATTGCCTCTTAGTCTTTGGTATATTCCTTCTTTAATGTTTATTGTAACAACTGCAGCTTGTAGATTTGAGATACCCTTGTGAAGACAGTATTCCTGGGCTCAGCCATATATGTGTGTGTGTGTGTGTGTGTGTGTGTGTGTGTGTGTGTGTGTGTGTGTGTGTGTGTGTGTGTGTGTGTGTGTGTCTGTGTGTGTGTGTGTGTGTGTCTGTGTGTGTGTGTGTGTACTATCCTTCATCTGCTTCAACTCTAGTAGTAACTGCTTGGGATTCAGGTCACCCGAGGACTTAACGAGGAGGGTTCTTGATATTAGATTTAACAATTGTGTTCTTTCCAAAATAATTGATCTATGAGAGGAACCTTTTTGGGTCAGGAATGCTTTCCATGTATCCTACTGTGAATGAATGGCTAGAACTGCCCTCAGAAGGAGGAGTGGAGTAACTTAAACTCATTTAAAGATTGCAAACACAACAGTGATGCAAACATATATCTATTGTTATGGTGAGTACCTCACCAAGCTATTCCTTCTCTTGGAATGCATGTCTCTTTTTGGGGGATTCCACAGTTATTTTAGTATATATTCTGCTGTTTATTGCAGCCAGACGATATGACAAGTCTTGTGGCGGTTATGCTGTATGATTTCCAGAATCGCAAATTTCAAGACCGTAGTACTTCTGCGGAAGAAGAAGTCATTTTGGCTGTCCGAGAAGTAGAGAATTGTCTGTACAGGTAGTTCATAACAATGAAACTTATTTTTAACATGTTAAATGCTCTTGCATGTATATTATCACTTTATGGAATATATTTTTGAAGTCTAACATAAGAATCATAAAATATTACTGTAATTGTAAGTGATATATTCTGTAGTCACCACAGAGAAATAGATATGTATAGTAGCATGCATATACATATACACAAGACAAGAACTTTTAATTATAACAGTGACTATGTTGCAAATAATCAAAGTTGCACAGTGCATTATTTTCTGAAGAACTTTAAAGAAATGTTTGCCTTTTCTTTGTTGCTTGTCAGCCTGATAATCTTAGGTGGTCACTTATTCCCGTTGTGGGGAACAAATTAGGATCATACACATGACTTAGTGGTTTTACTAACTTTAACCTAGTCATTTTGTATCATAGATAAAATGCAATGCAACAGCTGGCTGTTTCACATTTTGTACTAACCTTTTTTGGCCTAGGGATTTACTCCCTCAGTTCTTTTTGTGGTTCTTAGCCGCCCTTACTCCCCCTTAGATGCTGGTGCAACCTTACTGTAGAACCCTACCAGATGTGTCAGCTGTAGATGTTTATTCCTCCTTCTGCTTGACTCTCCCTCCTGGACTCAGGCCAGCCTTCAGACTTGGCACCCGTGATGAAATCAGTTTCCATTCCTTACACTTCTGAGTCAGCTGTCTGAAGAAATGTTTTAATTATATGTAGGCTCACAGATGGAGTACTGTGAAAATGTGTTCATTAAATATGGGCAAGAAATATAATCACAAAGGTTAATGCGTTTTACCTAAATCCAGAAGTGTGAAAGACACAATAATAGCTGTCTGCTTAAGGCATATTGGATTTTATCCAGGGGACACCTGAGATCCATGCTGAACTTCCTTACCTACTGATTTGCAGTAGAAGTTACAGTTCATTGTATAATATATGCCCATATTGCTGCTTTGAAGAATTTTTCAGAAGCAAAGTACATGGCATTCATTTTGACATTCCCTTAATAAAATGGGCACTTACTCTTAATTATTGATAGTTTTGGCAGCAGTGTATAAAGATGTAATTTCTTTTCTTTATGCTGTATTCAGCTTTGTATACTAAGTGATAACCAAAGAACTCAGTTAATCTTTGTATACCTAATAGGCAAGACCTCATGTTGGCTGCCAGTTCTATAGCCTATCCTTTGTCTCTTCTATTTAAGAGACCTATCAAGGAATTTTATGATCCTTCTCTATGGAAAACATTCTTCATCCTCACCCTTCATAAAGGAGGAACGTCATCTGATATAACCAATTTCAGAACTATCGCCATGTTATCCGCTTTGTCAAAAATTCTGGAGAAGTGCATTCACAAGCAACTTCTTTAATATATTCTTCTGGAAAAGCTCCTGACCCCCACACAGCATGGTTTTAAACCCAACCATAGCACCACTAGCATGGCCTTATTAACTTTGATAGATACTATTAATAAAGCTAGAGACAAAGGCAAACTTGTTTCTTCTGTATTCATTGAACTCTCTAAAGCTTTTGATCTTGTCTGTCACCAAAAAATTCTCTGCCAGCTGTCTTCCCTCAGAATGTCACAACCCACACTACTATGGTTTAACAGCCACTTAACCGCTAGATAGCAGTTTGTTAAATGTCTCTGCTCTTTTTTCTCCTTTCCTTCTGTCCTGTCAATAATGGTGTGCCATAGTGTTCTATTGTCAGCCCTCTACTCTATAATATATTCACTAGCAATTTACATAAATCCTCTCAGCAAGCTTCCCTCATACAATCCAGTGATGATACTGTCCTAGTATGCTTTCCAAATATCTTCAGAGAATTACTCATGAACCCTTTAACTTTGTTGAAAGTTGGCTACAGGAGAATCACCAGCTACTAAATCACCCCCCCCCCAAAAAAAAATGCTTCTCTTTTTTCCAAAATCCCATTTTCATGAAAACAAAAACTTTAAAATGTTGTCCTTAATGCTATGATTGAAGTTATCCCACATGCAAAACTACTTGACAAGACAGCCAATGACATTATTAAATTCAATTTACTTATTTACAACAGCATCAAGAAAACCTGTCAAAAACTAACCACCCTACATAGAGTAAAGAAATGTCTTACAGACTCTGCCAAAGTAACTCAGCCTACCATTTACCTCCTGCCGTCTTTCTTGTGTGGAACCTCTGTCATGACCAACCTATAAACATCACTTAGTTCTAAACTTGAACACTGACATAACGAAGTTACCAGATTCAGTAGCAGCAAACATACCAAACCCACCACTGTTTAACATTTAAAGCACTTATCTGGCTCATGCTTTCTCAATACCTGTCTTATTTATACTCAGCTCACCCATAACCTATCTGAGCAATTAGACCCCTTTTCCAATACTGTTTTCCAAATCGTCCCCTTCTGTCTAATAGTAAACAACTGCTTACCATGTACAAACCACAGAGGGCTGCTGGGGTCAGTCTCTATTCCAATAGTATAGATAGAACTTGGAATAAAATTCCTATATCAATCAGGTCAGTTACACACCTTCATCCTTTCAAACCGTTACTAAAAGACTTCCTTTCTGCCTCCTGGCTTTGCCCCTGTTCCACATGTCGGACATAACTCTCAAATACCCTTCACCTCCTTTCTTATAACTTCCTTTAAAGAACTAAATCACTTAACTTTCTTATCCCCTTCTAATACAAAACTTTATTGTACTTCTTAAACTACTATATTTACTTCTAATTAGCACAACCAAATTACTATTCCATCACTTCTTCTCTGTTAACAATCAAACTTGCTTAGCTCCTCAAATACCTCACTCTATTGTATTTCCTAAATTACTCCTACCTGTTCTATATATCACACTTCTATTGGTAAAGTATCAGCACTAGGCTTATAAATTTAATGTTTGTGAAGATCAGTACAAATTTATTATACTGTTATTCCATGTATTCACTGAACCTGCATTATAACATCTGTTACTGTAAGTATTGATTGTGTTAAATAGGATACCTTGGAACTTTTCTCCCCAGGTCTCTGCTGAGAAAGGGCACCTGTGCCCAATTGGACTTTTCCAGTAAACAGGTATCAGTAAATAAATATAAATAAATAAAGAAGCAGCCATGCCAGTATATTATACCAGAGAAACACAAAATATTTACCTGAAATCTTAATGTATAACTATATACTAATTGTTTAACACCTTTATTACATTTTACATTATATGCAATGAAAAATGTACGAGAGAGAAAAAAAGAAACTTTAACAAATAGTTTTCATTTTCATGCATTATGCATACATGTTTCCTTTTAACAACTATTATTCACTGCAACATTACAATAAGCTCTCAGTTAACCGGCACCCACTGGGATTGGTAGATGCCGGATAACTGAAGTTTCTGGTTGCTTGAGAGCTACTATTAAAAACAGGCCTGGCTAATACTGTTCCCTATACTATTTGTTTGGTTTGACTTGTTCTCAGGTTGGAGAGAGAGGGAATTTATTCCTATCTTCCGTTTTAAAACTCTAAAGCTCTAGAAACATAAGGTATGTTTCTGTGAACAGAAGGTGCAATACACGAAAACTGTACTGTAATTCTTTGAATTTTTTTTTTGTGCCGTTGCTTGAGTTCCAGTTAACTGAAAGTTTACTGTACATAAATTGCTCAGTTCCTGCCTTCCCTTAAATGCCATTCCCCCTTCTGAACTTTATTCTGCATATATTCTTGCTACAAATTCCATTTATTTCTATGCAATATGCCCATTCCCTTTTCTAACCAACTCTTTTATCCCCTTAATAATACTTGGTTCTCCAATTACAGTTGGTTTTAATTTCTGTTTTCTAGTAGCAGAGCATGCATCCCAGCTCAAAGTAATCATTTACTTACTTAATTATAGCCAATTTCTCCCCCACCATTTCTGACAAAGTACTATGTAGGTCATTTTTGAATCTGCTGCCTCGTCATATTCCCCCCAAAACGTGTTTCAAATTACCTCTGTAACATCACACCTCCAGTGTTTACTATCTCCTTGACAAAAATTCTCTGAAGTCTACTTGAGGTTTAAAAATATCTGTGCAGGCACTTCCAAGCAAAAATCCTAAACCTTCTGGACTTTATTGCATAGTTGGGAGCCATAGAAATGTCCTTTCATTATTCTTTTGTAAACTGTCTTTTCATTCTGTCTTCCTGAATTTGAAGCTCTTAACTATTCCACTATTTCTCCTCTGTCTCATTTCTCAGATTATTTTGATTTCCCCCATTGAAGCTTAGTAAACATTGTATTATTCTACTTTTGGGGGTTGGAGTAAGTGTTTATTACAACAAATATGTTTTTCTGACTACTGCTTTGAGGTTTCAGTGGGAATCAGACATCATTTCCGGCTTAACCATGGCACAACATACCTGTTCCTCAGTTTTTACTTCTTTCAGCCACAAAAAGAAGAAAATTTTTAGACAGTCTTGTCACCACTTCAGGCTACTAAAGTGCCTCAGATGCAGGTGGGTGACAGTTCCGTGCCCAAAACTGGTTCCTGAGACCATTCATCTTTTTCCCTCCCACTGGTACAGTCCCTACAGCCCCCATGGACTGGGGGTAGACATGTCCTCTGCAGCTGCTGGGCGTGTCCCTGGTGAGCAAGGGAGACCCACTCCTGTCAGTCCTGGGAGAAGGGCAGCGAATGTCACTGTGCCTAGCCATAAAGTTATGCCCATCCCTAGGGAAGGTTTTCCTTACAAAAGTGGGTCTCTTCAAAAATTCATGTCATAAAGAAACAAAAACTTAGATATATCTCTCGTGTTCTTCTTTCTCCATTACTCTGAACAGGACGGATTTATTGGGCTTTTGAAATAAAAAAAGCAACTTGAACTGACAAGTTCAAGTTGCTGTTTTTTTATTTCTTCATTCATCAAATTGTGGATTAATAAAGGTTTTGTGAGGTTACCTGTTATGTTACCTTAGTGCCTTTTTGTTTACTAGTTATTTCCCATTTGTATTTTCTAGTAATGTTAGATTTAAAAGATGAGTATCATTGCATTATTATAGATGCCAGTTCAGACGTTTCTTTAGGTTTTCTGTGTCTGTATCACATTGTTAATTCTCTGCATTACCCTTTAGTCTGTCCACTGTTCCAAAGTTATTCACAAAGTGTGTAGCTCCTGTGATAGCCTCCTGCAGATTGCATGGTATTGACATTGTTCCTTATTTAGATGATTTACTTATCTTTGCAGAGTTTTTTTTTTTTTGTTTGTTTGTTCAAAACGTCAGGGATCTGTGTATTGGGTGAGGGATCTCCTACACAGACTAGGGTTCCAGGAGAACTTAAAGTATTCTCTGACTCCTTCCCACAAGATTGTTTTCCTGGGGTGTCTCTTCTACACCTCAAGTCAAAAGAGTTTTTTTTCCACAGCAAAATGTAGATCTGTATCTAGATTTATTCTTGTTTTTTTCTCCACTCAAACTTCTTTCTCCACAAGGGAATTCCTCAAGACTCTGTGTCTTATAGCATTTATGATTCTAATGATATATTTTGCAAGACTCTGTATGAGAAAAATCCAGGGCATCTGATAACTATATGGTCTTAGTATCAACATCCCTGACATTTTAGATTCCAATTTTGGGGTTGTGAAAAGAGAGCTATTTCAGTGCAGACACTAAATTTCTGAAAATCTAGGTCCCCCTGTCTATTCCAGCACAGTCAGTCACAACAGACTGGGAATCACAGGTGAACAGTAGTCTCTCCTTTGATAACCACATTGCCACAGTGATCAGGAAGTCCTTCTATGTGGCACACCTCATCACAAAAGGTTTATCATCCAGAAAAAAGGAGGTCACTGTTCCTCTCTACTCATCCCTCATTAGACCTATTATAGAATGCAACGCCCTGTTTGTGGTTATGTACCTCACAAGACATCTGCAACAACTGGACAGACCGCAGAAATACCTCACAAAGAGGATCACTGACCTCAAACGGATGCCCTTCGCAGACCATCTCAAAAAACTCCAGTTCTACTCCGTCGCATATCGCCTACTCAGAGGTGATCTCTGCCTAACATACAAAGCCCATGTCAAACCCAGAGCAGTTGGACATGCTACACTTAAGGAAGTCCCAATCCCTCCGAGCCACACGTTCCAGGGACCTAAACCTTGTCATCACTATAAACAGAACATGCTGGAGGGATAGGTTCCTGTCCCAGAGACTTCCCTTACTCTGGAACAGACTACCCATTCATGTCAAACAGAGCACCTCATTGGCCCTCTTTATGAAAAATCTTGATGATTGGGTGGGGACTAGGAAATTCACCCCAGGGATCACTTCTGTGGCTCTGCTCGACAGGGGCACAGGAAAAGAAATGTTTGCTTGGCGAAAGCCAGGGAATCTTTATGGCTAGGCTTATATAGGCCCTAGGGCCATTAGCCTAGTACCCACCTATGAACCTATGAACTTTGCTTGGGGAGCAGTGCTTACAGAGATAAACATACATGTTCATTGGGACAGAAAAGACAGACCAAAACCCTGAAACATAAAATGGGTGTTGCCACTTATAAATGCTGTCAGATCTCTCAAACATCTGTTGTCCCCAGGACCTCTTTAAGTGTTTATAAACAGCACCACAGTGATGTAGATGAATAAGAAAGGGGGAACCAGATCCTATCCTCTGTGCAGTCTAGTCATGGTAGCCTAGGGTGTAGCTTTTCTGTACAGTCTCACTCTACAGGCATCTTAAATACTCTCAGAGCAAGGCTGTGTTACAGACAAACTGAAAGGTCTGAAGGACTTATCGCTCAAATCGTTTTTCTTATATATCCTTAACAGGATGTGACCAATATAGCAAAGGCTACTGCAGCAGTGATTATTCAAACACCTACTGTTATAGTAAGTTTACTTGCACAATTGTATTTTTTCCATGTTTGGGTCTAGATATCCAGGTGAGTTAGGATAGCAACAATAATTTTTATTACTTGTTACTAAAATGTTTGCTTTTCTTCTGTCAGACTGTAGCTTCTGTCCTGCATTCTGACCATTGTTGTCTGCGACTTTTTCCTCCTTTTTCCCATCTGAAGTTAATCAGGAAGATAAGTAAAAATGTTGTTGTTGGGTTAGTTTCATACATTGCTGTTTTTTATTTATTCATTTTATTTTTTTGTTAGTCTTCCATTGCACTTCTGTTTTTAGTGCTTTGGGTGTTTCCAGAAGACTACCTTGAAATCATCTTAAACCCTTAGTCACTGTCCAAATTATTAAATCTGTGTAATTTGTGGTATAGAAGAACATCAGGGATACACCTGCATGGTCATCTGCACAAGGTGTGCAATACTTTTTTTAATGTTTGTAGTTTTACACCTCAGATGCTGGGTTATACTTACACAGGATAGTGTGTTTTTGTGTAGTCACAGGTGATTCTTTATCTGACATTGCCTGATGCTGGAGGATCTGAAATCTCCAACGGTAATGGGGTGTATGAGCTGACATCATCATACAGAGTATAATCTGGATAGAGGGAATGTGACCACTCTATCCCCTACATAGGCCATGGAGACAGCCTGTCTGCCTGCAGACACCCATGAAGCATACACAACACGGGGAGGACAGGTTACTGGGGACAATAGCAATCAGAGGACCTGTAGTACCCCTGGTAGACATGTCAGAATCTGCCGTTAGCACTCATGGGCAGAGAGGTGCACACAAGGGGAGGATAATGATACTCACTAGAGACATGTTTACTGCTGTCCCCTGAGGTTGGTGTGTCAGCGGCCACAATCTAGCATATGTGCAAGGCTATCATGGAGACACAGGCTAGTGCTACGGCAGCTATGGTGGAGTTAGTGAGGGTGATGCAGGATGTGTGAGATGACCTATGGAAGTGCATAATGTGTTGGAGCTTTTATCCTATGGCCTCTGTGGAAGAGTTTTTTTTTTTTTTTTTTTTTGACTAAATCCAGTAAACAAAAGCAAAATAAAATAAAATAAGTCTGATGAGGCTTTACTTGAGGTGGAAAGTGTTGTTCCGATCTGTGCAAGTGCCAATGGAGTTGACCAGATCATCACACATAAGCAGCTGGCAGAGGTGGTTGAGGAGATGATCAGTCACAGCCTAGATGCCTGCATTGGCCAACTTGAGAGCCCCGACCTGGTCCTGATTATGTTGCATCCCTCCTGCCAGTAGCTGCTTCATCTTAGCCAGACCCCAGTGGTGAAGCTGCCCAAGGAGGTGTATTGCATCTTTCTGTGTCATGCATAGGCAGGGAGGTACTCTAGGCAACCCACCCAATTTCCGATCCAGGTGTTCCATACACTTTTTTGTTAATTCTCTTCCCTGTTTGTTGTCTAATCCACTCCATCACCATTGTCTTTCCTTTGTGTGCCCAGTGTTTGCCTTCTCTGTGTGTTTGTGTACCTCTGCTAACTCTTGTAACCCTGTTTCCATTCCCTTAACTTTCCTTAACTCCTTCCCCACTTACCCTTCTTTGCATACCTCTCAACTGTCCATGATTGTCATGGACGACCCAGATTTTGAATCACATTTTGCCCAGTCACAGCTAATCATTACAGTTATTCACTTCCTGTACTTCACAAAATGCATGCTAGTTCATATGTATTTATTAATTTTGTCCAATTTTCAAGTTAATACCATTGATATTTTAGAGTGATTCCTTCATTTTGTTAATTTGTCAACTG
This sequence comes from Protopterus annectens, assembly GCF_019279795.1. NCBI lineage: Eukaryota > Metazoa > Chordata > Ceratodontiformes > Protopteridae > Protopterus > Protopterus annectens. The sequence continues at coordinate 1,305,530,774 of NC_056728.1, read as the reverse complement.
TCATTTCTGGATTTCTCCCTAATTATTGGTAGTAACAGGTTGAGAGATATGTTTCTTGGAAAATATAAAATGGGCATCTGTCCCCCAAAAAGTTTATATTGGCAAAGGCTCTTGCCACCCCCATAGTGCCTTTTTTAGGCAAGGCTCAAATTCTAAACCTACCACCCTAGAACACCAAAAAGGAAAAAAACTAAGGGTAATGCTGCTCAATGCCAGAAGTCTCAATCTCAAGATGCACGCACTCGAGGCCCTTCTCAATATGGAGAACATCGATGTCTGTGCTGTGACAGAAACCTGGTTCAAGGCTCCTGAGAGCACCCCAGCACTAACAGGTTTCACCTCATATCATGCCCGCCCCAAAATCCGGACAACACCAAGAAAGGAGGGTGTCCATATTCATAAAGGACACCCACACCTCAAGGTTGGTGGCAACGCACGATGCATCGGAGACCATCCAGGTGCAATTAACCATAGGCAAGACTGCTCTGCAATTTGTAGCATGTTACAGGCCACCCTCTCAAACTCAGGAACCTCACATGGCCTTCCTGAAAACATTGGAGGGATAAATGTATCTCCAAACACCATCATACTAGGTGACTTCAACTACCCTAATATAGACTGGGAACACTACTCAAGCCCGAACACTCTAACCCAAAGATTCCTGGAGTTCATAAACTCAAATGCCATGGAACAACTAGTCACCATCCCCACAAGAGGTGTAAACATACTTGATCTCATCATCACGAACATGGGATCAAAATGTTCAACACCGGAAGTATACCCTCACTGGTGAGATCAGATCATAAACTAATCTCGCTGGAGGTCCTCATCCCGCCCCACCTGAAACAAAAAGACCACAGTGAAAAACTTCTCAAAAGCCGATTTCACACTTCTAAAAACTAGTGTGGTCTCCTTTAAGGCCCCTGAGCCAGTGGTAAACATTACTCAAACCGCTGAATCACTTACAAATGCCTTCTACCAGCACCTACAGGACTGCATGGATCAGGCAATCCCAAACAAAACTAAGACTCTCTGTACCAAAGGCAAGCGTCCAGTCTGGTGGACCCCAGCCATAAACAAGCTCTACAACAAAAGGAGGAAGCTACTACAAGATAGAGCAAAATCCTTGAAAGGTAAGACACCTTTGATCATTATAAGTAAAAACTAAGAGCTCTCATAAAATCATCCAAGGCAAATTTTGAGAGAAAAATCGCCAAGGACTCTAAAGACAATCATAAGGCCTTCTTTAGCTATGTTAGAAACCTAGGAGGAAACTCCCAGATATGCTCAGAATTAGTTCAAAATGATGTGAAAATTACTGAACCTACACACATTGCTAACATACTGGCTGACAGGTTCAGTGCAAACTTCTCCCCCCCCCCAAAAGGAGAGATATCTATTCCAGAGGATTGTAGCCCCCCAAACATCTCCAACGCCCAGGTGAGAACTGCCCTCACTAACGCAAAACACAGCATCCATGGGACTGGATGGTGTCCCCGGCTGTGTGCTTCATGAACTCAACGAGGAATTAAACCCACAGTTAGGACAGCTGTTTAATCTTAGCCTCACCTCAGGATACGTACCCAAGGAGTGGTGCACGGCGACTGTGGTCCCACTTCATAAGGGCGGTGCCTCCACAGACCCTGGAAATTACCGCCCCATTAGCTTGACAAGCCTTATCTGCAAAGCCATGGAGAGGATCATAATGGAACTCATAAATAAAGACATAGGGAACTTGCAGACTTTGGATCCAACCCAGTTTGGCTTTGTCAAAGGCAGATCCTGCCTCTTAAACTTGGTTGACTTTTCGAGACAGTCACCAAGGCCATTGATGAGGGAAAGGCAGTCCATACAGCCTACCTCGACCTGGCAAAGGCCTTCACACAATACCCCACTCAGGTATCATCGAAAAACTCATCAGCTTGAATGTAAACCCATACATCACAAGATGGGTTGCAAACTGGCTGCGACAGAACCCACAGGGTCAGAGTTGCTGGAGCCATGTCAGACTCAAAGCCTGTCACAAGTGGTGTCCCACAGGGCTCAGTCCTGGGTCCACTCTTGTTCGGCATCTACTTTTCTGAAGTACAAGCAAACACAGGAGGGTTATGGCTGACAAAGTTTGCAGATGACTGCAAACTGGGCCATAGTCGAAAACACATCTGACACAGATATCCTCCAGAAGGGCCTCACAGAAATGGATAACTGGTGCCAGAGCCATGGCCTGAAGTTAAACGCCAAAAATGCATAGTCATACCCTTCGGGAAAAACAAGGTTACCCCTAGCTACCATATAGGTGACAATCCACTGAGCACAGAAAAGTCATCAGGGATCTGGGGACCCAAGTTGACAGTAGTCTTTCGCTTGACACTCATGTTGCTAAAGTAGTTAGGAAAACCTTCTATATCGCCCACCTGATCATGAAGGGATTCACATCTAGATCAAGGGAGGTCATCGTCCCCTGTACTCATCACTCATTAGACCTATGATTGAGTACAATGCCCGTTCGAATGTATCTGACCAGACACCTGATGCAGCTTGAAAGGCCCCAAAAGTTCCTCACCAAAAGGATAAAGGGTCTCAAAAATATGTCTTATGCTGCCCGACTGAAAGAACTCCAGCTTTATTCAGTCTCATACCGCTTGCTCAGAGGTGACCTGTGCCTGACATATAAGGCCATGTCAAACCCAGATTTGATGAATATGCTTCACCTCAAAAATCTAGATCCCTCAGAACCACAAGGGCGGAGACTTAAACCTTGACACGGTTATAAATAGAACGTGCTGGAGGGACAGATTCATCACCCAGAGACTCCCTATGCTGTGGAACAAAATCCCGGTACATGTGAGGCAGAGCACCTCGCTGGCCTTGTTCAAGAGGAATCTTGACCAATGGATGGGAGATCGCAGATATACCCCAGGGATTACTTCAGTGTCACTGCTTGACAGAGGCACAGAAAAATGATAGGCATAGTTTTTATTCAAACTAAAGGGGTGGCGAAAGCCACATAACTATGGGCTAGGCTTATAAATGCCCTTGGGCAGATAGCCTAGTATGAACCTATGAACCTATATTACCTTAAATTTCTCTCCCCATCCTATTCATCCAGTAACAGTTTCTCATATGTGCTTCCCTCTCCTTGGCTTCCCCCATTAACGTACTGCACTATACTCCCCATTTCTATCCTTTAATGTGATCAAAAAGTAGATATAAATAATGCTGTGACCCTTTTCATGATAATGAATATCTTCTGCGCACAGGAATCTGCTGAGCCACACCAATGCACATTCACATGCTGTATTCCTTGGAGTTCATCAGTGCTTCCAATAAGGGATACCATAGACCCTACTCTGTCAGCTATCATGTTTCTTAATGAGCTACTATTTGTACTCAGTTTTTCAAGTTTGTTAATCATTAATGACCCCAGAGCTGCTTTGTGCCTACTAAGTAATTAGCAGCTGACAAGGTGCAATAATGCCCACCATGTTTCTGAATCCTAGGGCCTATCCTTCCTGGACTGATTCCATTATTTTCAGACTTGACACAGAGTACAAGAAAATAAATTACTCATGTTACTCATCTGGTGAAATGTGTGTGTGTGTGTGTGTGTGTGTGTGTGTGTGTGTGTGTGTGTGTGTGTGTGTGTGTGTGTGTGTGTGTGTGTGCACATATACACTCACACACATGTGACACAGACCAAAGGGAAAAGAGGGCACACTCAGAGACAAATATGTAAAAACTACAAGAAAAGACCCAGCCAAGCTAGAGTCTATACTTTGCAATACTTTAAACCCCCTATACTGGACTTCCTGTAGTTGAAGTCCCTGAGATATATACAAATGACCCATTTAGGATATACCAGTGTTTCAACTACATGGCTTCTGAATGCCCATGACTTTTTACTTTTTATTTTTTAAAGTCTTTACTGGTGTACTTAAACCAATAAAGCCAAATCCCCACTAAGTGTAAACATGCCATGTTTTACCTCTTTTCATCAGGCCAGCATAAGTGAATTATTTGGCCATACTTCAGAAACATAGAGCTCAAAAATAAGCATGGTGCCCTTAAACATAAGGGTGACTGAAAAGTATCTCAAGTAATAACCAAATCAAAGGGTAAACTGGGCACACAGACAAGCCATTAAGTAAAAAACTACAAGAAAGACCCAGCGAAGTTGGAGTCTTTACTTTGTATTACCGTAAACCTCCTGTAGTGGGGGAAATGTACACACACACACGCATATATGTGTGTAAGTGTATGTGTATATATATATATATATATATATTATATATATATATATATATATATATATATATATATATATGTGTGTGTGTGTGTGTGTGTGTGTGTGTGTGTGTTTTGTGTGTGTGTATATGTTTCTACACATTCATAAGTGTCTATTTATCTGTATGTAGATATGTATGTATGTGTGTGTCTGTGTATCTACCTATATGTGTGTGTATATATATATATATATATATATATATATATATATATATATATATATAGATAGATAGATAGATATGCATGTGTAGTCTGTAAGAACAAATCAAATTAGTTTTAGCACTTGAATTTGCTTATTCATGATCAGCACTTGTTCAGAACTTGTAAGCACTAAATAACCTACTAATTACTACAGCACTCAACCTTCCTCATTACTTAGAGTAAAACAGTTTTGGTACTTACTTTCCTCACTTGCTTAGAGAAAAACAGCTCTTGTGCTCACTTTCCTCACTTATATAGAGGAAAATAGTTTTTTATTCAGGCATGTCCAAGGGTCAGCTCCCAGTGTTCTCTCCTGTCTATCTGATGAATCTGGGCATCTTGGTGCAATGTAGAAATTGCCTCATGTACACAGACAACCCTCTCCTCCTACCACCCAACACTACAACCTGTGAGAGATGCACTTATCTAGCCAAACTGGAGGTAAAGCTCTCTACAATCAAGACTGAACTTGACAGTCAAGAGGAGAAGGTAAACACTTGCACCACACCACACTCATCACATAGTCTCACTAAATCTACACCACCAAAATCCACACATAGAATCACAAAAACATTTGCGGTGGCTCTCAATAATAATCTGCTCAAGCAACTGAGACCTCCAAAGCAGAAATGCAAGCAACATCCAACCCCCAACACAACCCAAATGACACATAGCCCGCAGACTCAGTGTACCACTCAACCACAGCCAATAAGGCAAAACAACGTACCCAACATACTAGTCATAGGTGACTCTATAGTCAGGCACACTGATGTCCCACTCACCAGGCTAAACAAGGAGAGGGTTACTGTCAGCTGCCTGTCGGTTGCCAGGATCCGCCACATAACCCACACACTCAGGTCATTCCACAACAAATACAAATATGACTCTGTCATTGTCCATGTTGGTGCGAATGACCTGAGATGTACCTCCCTGGACTACATTTATTTATTTTATTTTATTTATTTTACATTTGTTGACCGGGCTGGTCCAACTGGATATATGTCCATTTTCAGCAGAGGCCCAGGGAGAAAAGCTCCAAGTGAAAAAACATTAAACATTAAAAAGTTACAAATATATCTCAGAGAAAAAATAATAATAACATAATAGTATTTTTACAGAGGCTACAGTAAGCAAATAAGAACATCAAAGGGTATTCAAATTGAATAGTAAGATTTTGAAAAGATTTGTAAGCAAGATAAATGAGAGTACTAGGAACAAAATGCAAGCTAGTCAGGGTTAGAACAGGGGCAGAGCCAGTGAGTTAAGAGGTGAGTTTTGAGTTGGGGTTTGAAGCTGGGAAAAGAGGAGATAGCAGTGAGGTTGGCAGGAAGGGAGTTCCAGGCTTTTCCAATTGTACAAGGAGTCGCCTGCTAAGTTGTTGGATTTACAGGTAGATATTAGAAGTTTGTTAGAAGAACGTAGGCTTTTGAGATTACAATAAGGACTAATAAGGGTAGTGAGTATACGGGTGTTGGTAGGTTTGTAGAGGATTTTATGGGCTAAGGAGAGCTGGTGAAATAAGATGAGATTTTGCAGCTCAAGCCATCCCAATTGTTTTAAGTTTAAGCATTGGTGAAGGTGGAGACAGTGGCAAATCTGGCAATACTGTTGTAGGCAACAGTCAGTTTGGAGAGGTTAGTTTTGGACAAATATGTATAGATGGGGGAGGCGTAAAGGAGGGTAGAAATCAGATGGGTATGGTCAATGGAAGTTCTGGCAAGTGGTGTAATTAATGGTTTAATTCTAAACAGGGAGCCAAGTTTTCTGTTGACTAATTTTATTGTGCTGTTAATGTGAGAGTCAAAGCAAAGGTTGTTGTCTATCTCTACTCCGAGGAGCCTGGTGGAGGGGTCAGGAGATATGTAGGTGCGATTACTAGACAAAGACAGAGAAGTTGAGTGGAGAGGACTTTCGGGTGGGGGAGAAAAGTAACAGTTTGGTTTTCTTGGGGTTTAAGATTAATCATCTTTTTAAGAACCATTTTTCAACATTTTGGGAAGTCTGTTGGGTGATAGAGTGCAGTTCAGAGGGGGATGAGACAGAACAAATCAAAGTAGAATCATCAGCATATTGTATACAGGTAGCAGAGGACAAACTAGTATGTAGATCATTAATGAAAATAGAGAACAGAAGGGGGCCAAGTATTGATCCTTGGGGGACTCCAAGGGTAATAGGTAGGAGGTTGGATAAGCTGTTTTTCCAGCGCACTGCCTGTTGTCTGTTATGAAAATATGATTTGAACCATTTTATTGCTCCAAAGTCAAGAGCAAACGTTTTAAGTATGTTTAACAGTATCTGGTGGTTGACCATATCAAAGACTTTGGATAGGTCAATAAAGAGAGCAGAGGTAAGTATGTTATTGTTCCGGTTTTTGTTGATGCAGTCAGTAAAGTAAAGGAGGGCTGAAGTGTTGCTGTGGTAAGGCCTGAAGCCATGTTGACAGTCAACTAGTAGATTGTGATTTAACAGGTGTTTAAGAAATTGTTTTTGGATGCATTTCTCCATCATTTTAGCTAAGGGGTGAGTAAGGCTATGGAACGGTAGTTTGAGAGTTCTGTAGAGATCCCACCTTTATGCAGGGGAATTATATGTGAAATTTTCCAAAGTGAAGGAACGCAGCCTTCAGCAATGGTTCTGTTATTCAGAATGGAAGTGGGATAGGCTATTGGCTGCAATTTTTAGATACTGAGCTGGTAGAAGGTCAGCAGAAGGAGAGGAGGTTTTAAGTTTGTGGAGAAGAGAACAGATAAGTGAAGTGGGTACAGGTTGCAGTTGAAAAGTGGAATAGAAGTGTTAGAGGAGGATTGAGAAGAGATATTTCGGGCTAGTTGGTTAGCTAGAGACTGGACAGTTTCAGAGAAGAAGGTATTGAAGGCATCAGCAGTTTGTTTTGGGTTGTTTTGAGAAGTGCCTAAGGGGCATGAGGTGTCATTGTGGCCAGGCTTTAAGAGAGAATTTATGCCTGCCCAGAACTTTTGTGGATTTTGTTGGTTAGCTTGTTGTAAATGGCAGTAGTAGTTTCTTTTATCTAGAAGTACAGCTTTTTTAGTGGAGTTTCTTACTTGTCTAAAGTTAAGTTGGTCAGAGGGATCTTTAGTGCTACGAAATTTGGTCCAGAGTTTATTTTTCAGGAGAATTTTATGCCTTGTATCTTTTGAGAGCCAAGGGGCAGGTTTTGAGTTAATTCTAATAGATCTTAAGGGAGCATGAGAGTCTAGGATAGAAAGGAACCTGGCGTTGAAGTAAGCTACAGCATCATCCAGTGGCAGTTGTTTAAGAGGAGACCAGTTGCAAGCATTTAGTTCTGTAAGGAAGCTTTCAGGGTTAAAGTTTTTATTTGATCTGACCATTTTGTATTTGGTTAGGTTAGGGGTAGTAGTTTTATGTCTGATTAGATAAGTAAGGGCGTGGTCACTTAAATCATCAGGTAGTATCCCTACTGTATAAGTTTGGGAGTGACTATTTATCAGAATCCAGTCCAATATGCTTTCTTTGTTGTTAGTTTTGCTAGTTCTGGTTGGGGCTTGAATGGTTTGTGAAAAACTGTGAAGATTTAAGAGGGTGGGAGGGTCTGTAGAGGTACAGTTTTTCCAGTCTATATTAACATCGTCTAGCACTATGGTTTCTTGCGGGAATTGAGTAGAAAGCCAGCTAAGGATCTCTTCTAGGGAACTAATATTATTTCCAGGGGGAAGGTAGGTGCAGACAAGGGAGCCCGCAGGATTTTTTGCAGGGGGGTGCAAACCCAAGTTCTGCCCATGAAGCCCCACCCCCTCTGCTGCCCCACCCACTCAGCCCCACCCCCTGCCCATGCAGCCATTCCAGTGTCCCATTATTGACTATTTCTCCCCATTTCTCATAGACACTGTTCAAATCTCTCAGTGTGCATACTGTTTTATGCTTTACTTCTACAATGATTACAGATATCTGGATTTCATTTACAACTTTTATTTAAAATTTTATAGCACAAACACTAATAGACATTTACTAAATCTAAACAAAGCAATAGTCTTACAATGAAAACAGACTTAGCATTAAAACTTCTCTACCTTTGAAACCCACATTCACTGAAACAGCATCGAAACCCACATTCAACGAACATGCATCTGGCCAGTGGCAGGGTAAGTTTACCTTTGGCCTGTTTCCAAATCATAGGCTCCTTGCACACATTTTTAGAACCATGCAAAAGTTCTTTGATTCACCTTCCTGACTGTATTAATTATACTACATAATAATTGAATTATATCCCTTGTATAATACAGCACCACTTGTTAAGAGTGTGTTTTAAATTTATAGTTCTGAGCATTTTTCCTTTAAGCAATGAAACAAATTATATGAACCAATAATGACAACCTGCCCAATTCAGAGCAAGTTGGTATACTGCAATAGGGAATGGGTGGCAGGCTGAGAAACAGGTTCATAGTTATTAGGTGTCTCATCCAAAGGAGGACATTCTAAGAACTGCAGTACCATACCCCCCTTAAAATACAAATGTACATGCTGTATGAATAGAACCTACAGCCCTTTGCATCAAGATGCAAGTATGCTACCTGCTGTGCTAACACTGCTTTAAAATTCTATACTACAATAATGATACCATTTGCTAAACAAAACAGTTGCACATTTTAAGCAGATTTAGCATGAGCAGCAGTAACCTTTGCTTCCCTTAAAGCTCACAATTCCTTGAAAATGCACTTGAAAATAAATTCCACCTGTTAGAGCTAACTAGGGCATTTCTCTCTCTCTCTCTGACTCTGTCACACACACACACACACACACACACACACACACACACACACACACACACACACACACACGCACACACACACCTCAACTTCTTAGTGCAAGAAATACATAAACAGATTTTTTCAAAATTACAACTGTAAACTCTGTGTGACCATGGTGTGTGTTTGTTTTTGACAGAGAGGTATAAAGGAACTCATGGCTATGTATATAGTTGAATCTCTCTGTACTGAAGTACTCCCTACCATGATGCTGCTTTAATAAATAGTGTGTTTGCATTCAGAAACTTTTACAGTTTTTATACTGAATTTTATAGCTACATGAATTAGAAAATAACCAATTTCCTTTTCAGAGCCTAAGCTAAAAAGTCCACTCCTTACAAGCACTGCTTCCCCTGGAAAACATCTATATATGCATCATCACAGAGACCTAGTTCAAGACCGATGACAGCACTCCTTTAATGCAGGATTTCAATACCTGCCACAAGTTCAGGCCTATCACCCGAGATGAAAAGGTGATGGTGTCTACATATTCTTAAAGAACATTTAATCTCCAGACTTGCTAGGTGAGATAATGACGTGGAATTCCTCTGCATCCAACTTAGCATTAACAAAACTCCTTACTGTGTCATACCCAACTATAGGTCCCCTCTATGTACCCCATCAGTCCATATCTCCTACCTAACTAATATGGTGTCCCTGTGCATTAAGCCAACACTATTATTCTAGGAGACTCCAATCACATTTTCTTCCAAAATTGCCATTTTGAGGAAGGATTATTAGGGGAGAGAAACATTTTGAGCCAGAATTGGAGACAGTGGAGAGGTTTGGATATTCCTAATTCTACAAAGCGATTTGCACATACCTCTCAACTTCTTAATGCAGGAAATCTGGACAAGGCCAAATATATTGGGGGAACATACAAACACTACTAAAAATTGCTCTTGTATAAACTTAAGACAGTTGATAGAATAACAGGTCTTGCATTAGCATGCATTTTTCTGAAGGTTATGACGTCTGAAACTCATGTCTGTCATTTAGTGACTTCATTGTATGAGGAACAAACCAAAAATAAGAAGCAAATATCTATTCATTCTGCAAAAATATGGACAACTGAGAGGTATAGTTCAACCGGGGCTGTCTGAGTTTGCTACCCCCCCCCCCTCACAAAATCATGGTCGACTGGAGCCACCCCCTGCAGCCATTCCAATGTCCCATTCCTTGGTTATTTTGCCCCATTTACCATAAACACTGTAATGTGCATACTGCTATACTTCTGCGATGATTTAGATTTCATTTGAAAGTTTTATTTTGCATTTTACAGCACAAACCCTAATAGATATATGTTAAACAAAGCAATGCAGTCTCACAATGTTAATAGACTTAGCATTAAAACTTCTCTGCCCTTGAAACTCACATGCATTGAAACAGCATTGAAACCCACATTCAAAGAAAATACATTTTGCCAGTGGCAGATAAAGATTAACTCTGGGCTGTTTTCAAAATCATAGGCTCCTTGAACATGAAACATACACATGCTCTTTGATACACCTTCTTGACTGTATTACATTATATTCCTTGTACAATATAGTACAGTTATTAAGAGGGCATTTTAAATTTATTGTTTTGAACATTTTTCCAGTAAACAATGAAACAAAATGCATACGCCAATGACAAAACTGCCCAATTCAGAACATTTCCATCATAAAAAGTCTACTCAACCTTCTATAGACCACCAGTATCAGTAAATATGCACAATCTCTGAAGTAGTAAAATCCACATTAAAGAAATCTGTAACTAATAAAGAGGTTGCTGCTAGCAAACAACTTTATATGTCATTGTTTCATCTACAAATAAGGTGCCTGTTGCCCTTGAAGAATAAATTGCCTTTGTTGCATGCATTAAAAAAATGATAAGCTAGTAATACCGCAATAGGAATGGATAGCAAACTGATAACAGGCTCATAGTTACTAGGTATATTTGCCAAAAAGGACTGCAGCATCCACCCCCTTTACAACACAGTACAGTATCAGCAATGCATCTACCTACTGTGGAAGTAGAACCCACAGCCTTCAGCATCAAAAAGCAAGTACACTACCCGTTGTGCTATTAACAATGCAAGCAGACTAAACATAAGCAGCACTAAACTTTTGCTTCCCTGCAGCTCTCAGCTCCTTGTAAAATCTACTCGACACTCAGCTGTATCTCTGAACTTTGCAGCACAAGAAATCTGGAAAAAGCCAAAATTTATTGGGGGGGACAAAAGGCCAAAAACCAGGGACACATTTTAAACATTGCTTGTATAATGTTGGAAAGTTGCTAGAATAAAATACTGCGTTACCACCATACATTTCACTGCCACATCTTGAACCCAGGAGACCCTGTGCATAACAGTCAGAGCAACATACCACTTCGCCAAATCAGCTGTTTTGTGAAAGAGGAAGACTGAAACTTAAATGGCTACTATTTAGTGAATTCAGTTCTCACCATAGCACAGCTGTCAACCTCTTAGCAAAAAACACCCGGACAAAGCCAGTAATGGGGGAATATAGCCCCCAAACATATTCAGTGAATTCAGTTCTTACCATAGCTCTCAACCTTAGCACAAAACCTGGATGAAGCCAATAATGGGGGGAATACAGTCCCAAAGATAGGGATACATTTCAAATATCCATCTTATACACTTAGAAAATTGCTAGAATAAAACCTTTTGTGTTACCATGCACTTTCTGAAGAATATGAAGTCTGATATTCAAATGAGCGTCATTTTTTTTTAACATTTGGTAACCAGGAAAGTCTGACTTGGAACAAAAGCTAATTTTTAGCAGAGGCCCAGGGAGAAACACTCCAGACAGACACATGTTTTTGTAAGATGGGAGGAAACAAAAACAGGGAGGGCATACAGATTCCACACAGAAGGTAAGGCACCCCAGCCAAGAATCAAACCAGAGAACATGTAGCTGTCAGGCAACAATGCTAACACTGCACCAATGCACTACTGGCTTTGCAAGGACACAAATACAGAAACCACATATTTTATGAGGAACAGAACAAGTATGAGGGAAAAACCTGCAACATTTTTACAAATGGTGGTGGGTAGGGGATTCAGGTTCTTGCCACTTGTACCCAAGGTACAGGTTTAAGCCTTATTATCTACCCACCACCATGTAGCATCTGGGGCATTTCACACATACACACACACACACACACACACACACACACACACACACACACACACACACACACACACACACTTCTCTTCAATGGGAAACGTACTCATAAAACGTAGGCATCATGTCTGTCTCATTTAAAAATGCTAATGCTGCAAGCTTTGTCACTACTAATTGTAACATCATAGGTGTATTATATAATGCAGCTAGTCCGAGTTTGAACCTTTCTCCACAAATTACACCCAAAATGAAATAAGCGTCCTTTACATATAACCTCATTCATATTCACTTTTATACTTTTCACAGCAGCGACTTCAAAATTGCAGAAAATATAGCTAACATTACAAGTCAAACTATGAGTATTCAACAGTTGAAGTAGTGCCACATCAAGTTGTATAAGTTTAATGATTTTTTACTCGATAGGCAGTAAACAAGAGGAACACCTTTACTATAGGCTCCATATTTCACTACAGTATGTATGGTATATAGTTGCCTGCATGCAAACAGTTCCTTTTATGAAATAAGTACCGTCCATGATGAGCCATACGTCTGACATACTCAAATCAGAATTTTTGACAGTTGTTAACATCACCACTATATTATCAGTTAATGAGTCGGACATTTTCTTTTGTATAAATTCCCCTCCTTTTAAAGAAATCCCTGCTGCATTAATATTTAATAAAGTTAACACAGTAGCTATATGTCTCCCTCTATACTTTAAACAAGCTCTGCTAACTTGTTGCAGTAAAGCTCTTCTACTTGGATGTGTAGCAGCAAATTCTACTGACGAAGATGCAATTGCATCACCTACAATAACACAGGCTGAAGACCTAGATAATTTAGCTCTCTGCTTCAAATTAAAGCAAGCATGATACATTTCTATTTTACTAAGTTCATCGGAGTGATTATGTGCAATAGATTTTACCAATGCTTCACTGGAGGTAACACAACCTGTTATAGCACTTTCCTGACCTATTTTGAGAAGACTTATACTTACAACACCAATACTTTTGTGTCTTAGAGCACTTCTCCAAATAATATATAAAGCCTTCGATTACTAACATTTCTCCTCCTCTTTGGGATTTGGTAGTCTGATACACATCTCCATCATTCCAGGCTCGTAGCATAGCACATTTGCCATATTTAGAACAGGTACATTGTAGAACCAGGTTAAACAATTAGACTAATTTAAAGGCACAGTACATACTCTATAGGTTGTTGCCATGTTCAGAGAAATAAGTTCCTGAGATATGTACTTTCAACAAACTGCATTTTTGTCAAAGTGGAGTCCGTGAACTACCGTTCGGTGGAGTGTAATTTTTGATAGGAAGAAGTAGACTCATATAACACGCCCCATCTTCAGAAACCGTTTCACACACACACACACACACACACACACACACACACACACACACACACACACACACACACGCCCCATCTTCAGAAACCATTTCACACACACATTACTCACTCTGAAAGTGTCCCATCTTCCGTCCGTTTCAGTTCCCGCTCTCTCGCAAGTGTCCCATCTTCAAGTCCACCGTCCATTTCATTTCCCGCTTGCGAACCCGAAACCGTTCGTTTCAGTTCCCGCTTGCAAACCTGAAACCATCCGTTTCAGTTCCCGCTTGCAAACTTGACACTATGCTATTAATATCTAAGCTGAACATGTGCAAGAAATAACTGTTCTTGCAAAGCAAGCCATATTATTTTGAAAACTGCTGTTTGGCCTTGCACATTTCCTTTCACTGTACACTCAGTATATTGGGGAAAAGCATTTTAATTTACACAATATCTATCAATATGTATGAAGAATTTCAAGGAATAGAGTTTCATGTGAATGAACAAGGGGTAGGTAACCAAGACACGCCTGGCACAAGTAGTAATAGTAATAATGAATGTAGTAATAATAATAATAACAACAATAATAATGACAATAATGTATCATCAGGACGAGGTGTGCCCTTTTGCCCCCTTGTGACTGCCTATTCTAGAGACATGTTTATTTTTCTGGACATTATCAGAAAAAATTGGAATTATATTTTACAAGAAAATTTGGGTAATGTCCTGGGGGACCATCCGAATACAGTATATAGGAGAGGACAGAATTTAAAAGGCATTCTGGAGAGATCAGGCAAGTGTAGGGTACAAGGAAAAATGACAGCTTGTGGTATGTGCTCACAATGTAGCCATATTTTGCCAACAATTTATGTGCAGATTTGTGGCAAGAGAATATTTATTAGGGGAAAATATAATTGTAATTCCCAGGCAGTGGTTTATCTGGCATTATGTAAGGATTGCCCAATGTTTTACATAGGTAAAACCCAACAAAAATAGGCACAGAGGGTTTATGAGCACATGTATGAAATCAGACAGGCTAATGAAAAAAATGTATTATACAGGCATATTAAAAAATACCCGCAACACACCTTCAAATTTGTGGTTTTGGAGCAGGTCAGTTATAATAACTGGGGAGGACCTTGGAAAGTTTATTTAGAGACCAGGTAAAACTGGTGGCAAATTTTTGCAAACGCAAGCAGCCCCCCAGATTTAAGTGAATTGGTATCTATCACAGGTGCACTAAAATTAAAGGTTTATGACAGATGAGATGTCAACTAGTATTTTATATGTTATATTTTATGAACTTTTATGAAGATATATGTATTTTGTTAATTTTGTCTAAAGTGCTTGTAAAAGTTTTTAATATTTGTATAAGTGTTTTTGTTTTTAACTTAACAATAACGATCAAGTGTCCCTTTAATGGATGAATTGGATTTGGGTTCTAATTGGTTTGTTTGAATCAGCTGCAGATATAAAATTGCTATGGAAATGTCTTCTTGTGTCTGAAGAAGTCTGGTGATGTGCAATAGAAGAAAGCGCTTATCTCATTAAATATTTTTGTGTGCCTGATACAGCCAGTGCTCAGTTTATTTTATTTTTCTGAGGTTTTTTTTCTGTTTTTGTGGTGTTACAAGTGATGAGTCCTTAATCAGGGATCTTAGATGAAAACTGCCTTTCATGAAGTCTGACGCCCAAATGGAGAACGTCTTCCATTTCCTCTTGTAAACTTTTTTGGTAAAATATTTTTGAGAAGAAAAAATAATGTCACATATAGGTGAAGAAAGTCTGGGCTATCTAACTATTACTGGAAGTGGAGAAACCATGTGGTTAGCTTGAGTGCCTGAATGTTGGGGTGTTGAATCTCTGACGGGTGAGAGAAGAGATACTGAGTAGGCTCCTCTATCCATGGAGGATAACAAAGGTGAGAGTAGGAAGAGGAACCATACTAGCCAAGGCCAGAAGGGGGCAATGAGGATTCCTGAGCTCTTCAGCTGACTTGCTTTCTGTATAAATTTGGGAATTAAGGGTATAGGAGGATAAGCATGAAGGAGTCCCAAGGGCCAAACATGCATCACAGCATCTCTTAGTGACTCCCACTGAGGACAGACTAGAACAAAGCAATTGCTGCACTTTTTCTTGAGAGGGTGTGGCAAATATGTCTCAACAAGGTCAGCTCCAAAGCTGGATGATCATCTCTGCTACCAAATGATTGCGAGACCACTCATGAGGCATCAGAATGGATCTGCTTAGTTTGTCTGCAAGCACATTGGACTTCCTCAGAATGTGCACTGCTATTACAAAGGGGTCTGATGAGATTGCTCGCTCCCAAACCCTTATGGCCTCCCTGCAAAGGGGATAAGATCAAGTTCCTCCTTTCTTGTTGATGTACCACACAACTGACATGATGTCTCTCTGAACTGCAATAGTCCCCAAGGGGAGAGTACCTTGAAATGCTTAAAATGCTAACAGGATTGCTCTCATTTTTAGAACACTGATATGCAACCTGGTCTCTAGGGGGGACCACATGCCTCGGACCACTCTTCCCAAGAAATGCTCCCCACCCCCTGCAATTGAGAATCATCCATGGTCATTGTGGCTTCTGAGTTTGATAGAACAATGGGTCTTTCCAGACAAAGATCTTCTGACTCAATCCACCAGTGAGTGTGTGTTTCTTGCAAATCCGGGTTAGCTTTACTGGATAAAACAGGGGTTGATATAGAATGGACCACTGTACAGCTACAGTCCATTAGAGAACCTGCATAAAGAAGTCTGCTACAGGAAGAAGAACTTTTGCTGCTGCCATTGACCCTAATGCTTTAAGTAGCAACCTTGCCAGTGGAGATGGGTGGGCAAGAATAACCTGAACCTGGTTTCTGATATATGTAACATGGTGAAGAGGCAAAATGCCACCTGTGTTGTTGTATCCAAAACTGAACTGATGAACTCCAGGCACTGAACTGGTGTAAGGTTTGACTTTGCAAGACTTATCATAATTCCCAAACTTTTGCAAATCTGGAGCAAATAGTCCCTGGCCTGCTGTAGCAGATGCCTGGAAGGGGTGATGAAGAGCCATTCATCCAGATATGGAAACACCTGGAATCACTTCAGTCTCAAGTGACTTGCCACTATTGCCATGCATTTGGTAAACACCCTGGGGGCTGTGGTGAGTCCAAACGGCAAAGCTCTGAATTGGTAATGACTGGCTCCCAGCTGATAGTGAATGTCTTCTGGATTGTCTGTCTATTTTGATGTGATAGTATGCATTCTGAAGATCTATACAGCACATCCAACTGTCCCTGTGCAGAAAAGGCAGGATGGACTGAACTGTGACCATTCAGAACTTCACTTTCTTCAAATACTGGTTCAAGCTGCTTAAATCCAAAATGGGTCTGAGGTCCCCTGTCTTCTTTGGCAATAAAAAGAAGAGTTATTAAGTTCTAAATTCTATATGGTCTGGTGGGACCTTCTGGCTGACTCTTTTTTCTAGCAGCTTTTGAATTTCTTGTGATGCGGCCTTCCTCTGACTGGGTGGAATGTTGGGAAGTTTCTTCCTTTGGTGATGAGGATGAAGGGAAAATGGTATGGACTTTATTCTTAGCATCCGTAAATCTCGTGTTACACTTGCCCAGGCATCTAAGTGCAAAGAGAAATGATCCCCAAGTGCCTCCAGAGCTGGAGAGTTAGGCAGCAGAGTCCTAAAAAGGCCTGTCTGAAAAAAGAATCTCTAAAGGCCTGGTTCTATGGGTCTCCTCTACCTCTAGGGTGATATCTACCATTAAAATTTTCTCCACTGCCTCTGGGAGAATTATCCCCACACGAATCCTAAAAAGGTCCTTGAGATTTATGGAACCACATTTTCTTACCGTCTCTCTCATTCCTTGAGAAGGTTCTCTGAGGTGTAGAAAACTTGAACCTCGTGACAGACAGGGTCTTTCTATCTTTTTCACTGCAGTTAAGCACATCCTTTACTAATGGCCTAAACAAGAAAGTATCACTGGTTGGGGAGTTAATAAAGGACAACTAAAAATGCTCTGCAAAATCGTATAGCCGTATCTAGGCATGTCTCCTTATGGCAATGCCTAAACCGGCTGCTCATGAGGTACCTTCAGCTGTGTGAGAGACATCAGCCTCATCGAAGTGTTTGATATAGACTGAGTGGCCAGTTGAGAGGTTGCTCTTTTGAAATCCTCAGCAAACATGGGCTCTGATAGAGTATTTGAAAGTTCCTTAGTCAAACCTCTCTGAAATCTAGCAAAATGCGCCAGGTAATTTAGTGACCTTAGGGCGAAGGTAGCTGAAGTAAACATTCGCTTTCCAAATATGCCCAACACTCTATAGACTCTCTGTTAGGCAAATGGACAAAACAGCTCTATTGTGTTAGCTCTTTCTTAGTGGCTGCCGCTACCACCATAGCATCAATTGGGACACCTTTGCTCCAGTAAGGTCTGTCTGTAGGTGGGGCTAAAAACCTGAAAGGATGTTAGGGGATGAGCTTGACTGACCATATCCGGCTCCTTCCATGCCTGGCAGGAAACCAGGTCAATAAGTTTATTCACCGGGGGGGGGGGGTTACCCAAAAGGTAGATGAGCCAGAAACTAAAGCCTCCAAGAGCACGAACTCTTCTGGTGAGGGATTTTGGGATGACCAACCAGCTTTCTGTTTCAGGATTTCTAAAATACCTCCAAAGGAGATGTAATCTGATGGTGACCTGGGGGATTCCTATCCTTCATCAAAGTCAGTATTCTCTGTGAGGGACTCCAAGTGTCTCCTTTTGCATGTTCTCTTCCAGTGCACCTCCTCAGTGGGATGTTCTGGAGAGGTGTTGGACGAAAGGGAAAGTTCAACCACTGCAACTGGCTGGAGACTTGTTGGAACTGGCTGTCCCTGTGGAATAAGCCTGACCAACTCAGATCTCAGAACTGATGAGAGAAAGGGGGTAGGATCCGAAACATAAGAAGATGGTTCTCCTTGGAGAGAAAAAGTCTTTTCTGCCACCTCAAAAGCCAAAGGACCAGAAGAAGCTTTGATGTGCCCCCTTGGAGCCAAAAATCCTGAAGACGGTAGATCCATGCCACCCCCAGATCTGAGCCTCGGGAGAGGAATCAGATCCAAACTGTCTAGAGCCAACACTCTGAGGGGAAGGGACAGATCTGACAAAATTGGAGCTGAACTTATCCCTTCAGATCTGATGCCATTCTGATCCAAGGGTATCAAAGCAGAACCAGTCAAGGAAACAGTGGAAGTGGAGGAAGCAACTTTCCTTGGATCTGACACTGAACCTCTCAGGGATCTTTGATCCTAGGACTTCAAAACTACAGGATGGATTAGAGAGGGAGATAAAAATGTCTTTGACATAACATGCATACTCATGGATCTGACAATGGACAGAGTTTGTAAGATTCCCATCAGGATCAGAGCTCTTAAGAATTTTCGTATCATTCTATCCATATCTGCTTCCGACAAGCTTCTGTAGGACATAAAGGAAGTGGGGGATGGGAGCCTGGAATACTTCTTTGGAGTTTGAAGAAGTTCAGCAGGCAAGGTGGGTAAAATTTGCTTCAAGACATATTCTGGAGTTGCACTTCTAAAAGATGTGCCCGGCCTAGGATCCAATTACTTAGGATCAAAGTGTGGGGGGTGCTGTTGGACTTACTGTAATGAAGGTAGGAACCGAAGCCTTAGGGTCTGAAGGTGTCAGATCCAAATGCTGAGTCTTCAGGTCTGACAAGGTTGGATCTGAGATTTTCCTGGATTTTGAAGGCGGGTACAAGGAAGACCTGCGGGACTTCAATGCAGAGTGTTTGCAGTGCACCAAAGGAACACATTTACTAGTTTTTGAGGGGGGTTGAGCCCCTGATGATGAAGTAGAGGGAAGAAGACCCCCTTACTATTAGTTTATTCCTTCTATCTGCCAGGGATCTAGGATTGAATGTAGAACAAATTCTACAAGCCATATCCAAGTGCCCTGCTCCGAGGCATTAAACACACTCCTTGTGGGTATCTTAGTTTGGGATTTTATGCCCACAAGAAGTGCATTTTTTAAAACCTATTGGTTTGTCTGACATGTTTACAGAAAAAGGAGGACAAACACTGTAAGACAAAGAGCAAAATGGGAAACAAAAACCCTCTTTGTCTTTCTTGTAAAAAAAAACACCAGCAATTGTAATAATTAGAAATACCCTAGAAGGGAAGGGTAAGGAGAAATTACCAGTAATGGTAATAAGAATTACTATAAAAATAGTACATAAAAGGGGAAGGAGATTTTCCCAATGACCAGCGAAAAACTAGAGAGAGGTCAAAAGACTAGAAAAAAGAAAAAGGAAATATATATATATATATATATATATATATATATATATATATATATATATATATATATATATATATATATATATATATATATATATATATATATATATATATATATAGGAAAAACTTGAATAACTCACAATATAAACATTATAATCACTTGAGACTGGAACCTGTATCTACTTGCAATGGTGGCAAACGAGATCTAATGCACTAGGGGATGGAGTAGGGCATTGTGGGTAGAGGGAGGAGCTTGACAGCTGGATCTGAAGTCTGGTTTATGCATCCAACTTGGATCCGAGGATCGACCCTGAACCCATACATTGGGGAAGAATGAACAGGACAACAACAGATCCAGAGTCTTGACAAGTAAGGAGGCTCTATTAAAAATACCATCCTCCTCTCTTTTATCATTAAAAACATAACATGGTAATTAATTTCTTCTTTTAGTACCTCTAACTTTTCAAGGGGACATCCTCTCTGTATAAAAAATCCAGTGAGAATATCTACCTCTTTAGTAAATTTCTCATCTTCACTAGTTAATCTGCTTAATCTAACATATTGTCCTCTAGCATTATTAATGTTTATGACATTATGTTGACTAATACAAAGTACAAACAACTAGTTACCATCCCCACAAGAGGAGATAACATACTTGACCTCATCATCACGAACATGGGAGCACAATGTTCAACACCGGAAGTATACCCCTCACTGGTGAGATCAGATCACAAACTAATCTCGCTGGTGGTCCTCATCCCACCCCCACCTGAAATAAAAAAGACCACAGTAAAGAACTTCTCGAAAGCCGACTTCACACTTCTAAAGACTAGTGTGGTCTCCTTTAAGGCCCCCGAGCCAGCGGAAAACAGTACACATGCCGCTGAATCACTTACAAATGCCTTCTACCAGCACCTGCAGGACTGCATGGATAAGGCAATCCCAAGCAAAACAAAGACTCTTTGTACCAAAGGCAAGCGTCCAGTCTGGTGGACCCCAGCCATAAACAAACTCTACAACAAAAGGAGGAAGCTACTACAAGATAGAGCAAAATCCTTAAAAGGTAAGACACCCTTGATCACTATAAGTAAAAAACTAAGAGCTCTCATAAAATCATCCAAAGCAAATTTTGAGAGAAAAATAGCTAAAGACTTAAAAGACAATCATAAGGCCTTCTTTAGCTATGTTAGAAACCTGGGAGGAAACTCCCAGATATGCTCAGAACTAGTTCAAAATGATGTGAAGATTACTGATCCTACGGACATTGCCAACATACTGACTGACAGGTTCAGTGCAAACTTCTCCCCCCCTCCTCCCCAAAAGGAGAGATATCTATACCAAATGATTGCAGCCCCCCAAACATCTCCAACGCCCAAGTGAGAACTGCTCTCTCCAAAGCAAAAAACACAGCATCCATGGGACCTGATGGTGTCCCCGGCTGAGTGCTCCACTAACTCAATGAGGAATTAAACCCACAGCTAGGACAGCTGTTTAATCAAAGTCTTACCTCTGGATACGTACCCAGGGAGTGGCGCACTGCAACTGTGGTCCCACTTCACAAAGGCGGTGCCTCCACCGACCCTGGAAATTACCGGCCCATTAGCTTGACAAGCCTTATCTGCAAAGCCATGGAGAGGATCATAATGGACCTCATAAATAAAGACATAGGGAATCTGCAGACTTTGGATCCAACCCAGTTTGGCTTTGTCAAAGGCAGATCATGCCTTTTAAACTTGGTTGACTTTTTCGAAACAGTCACCAAAGCCATTGATGAGGGAAAGGCAGTCCATACAGCCTACCTCGATCTGGCGAAGGCCTTCGATACAATACCCCACTCGGGTATCATTGAAAAACTCATCAGCTTAAATATTAACCCATACATCACAAGATGGGTTGCAAACTGGCTGAGTGACAGAACCCACAGGGTCAGAGTTGCTGGCGCCATGTCAGACTCAAAGCCTGTCACAAGTGGTGTCCCACAGGGCTCAGTCCTGGGCCCACTCTTGTTTGGCATCTACTTCTCCGAAGTACAAGCAAACACAGGAGGGTTATGGCTGACAAAGTTTGCAGATGACTGCAAACTGGGCGCCATAGTAGAAAACACATCTGACACAGATATCCTTCAGAAGGGTCTCACAGAAACGGATAACTGGTGCCAGAGCCATGGCCTAAAGTTAAATGCCAAAAAATGCATAGTCATACCCTTCGGGAAAAACAAGGTTACCCCTAGCTACCAAATAGGTGGCAATCCACTGAGCACAGAAGAAGTTATCAGGGACCTGGGGACCCAGGTTGATAGTAGTCTGTCATTCGACACCCATATAGCTAAAGTAGTTAGGAAGACCTTCTACATTGCCCACCTTATCATGAAGGGATTCTCATCTAGATCAAGGGAGGTCATTGTCTCCCTCTACTCATCACTCATCAGACCAATGATTGAGTACAATGCCCCATTCGAATGTATCTGACCCGACACTTGCAGCAGCTGGAGAGGCCACAAAAGTTCCTCACCAAAAGGATAAAGGGTCTCAAAAATCTGTCCTATGCTGCCCGACTGAAAGAACTCCAGCTCTATTCAGTCGCCACCGCTTGCTCAGAGGTGACCTTTGCCTAACATACAAGGCCATGTCAAACCCAGATTTGATGAATATGCTTCACCTCAAAAATCTAGATCCATCAGAGCCACAAGGGCGGAGACTTAAACCTCGACACGGCTATTAATAGGACGTGCTGGAGGGATAGATTCATCACCCAAAGACTCCCTATGCTGTGGAACAAAATCCCGGTATATGTGAGGCAGAGCACCTCGCTGGCCTTGTTCAAGAGAAATCTTGACCAATGGATGGGAGATCGCAGATATACCCCAGGGATTACCTCAGTGTCACTGCTCGACAGAGGCACAGCAAAATAATGGGTATAGTTCCCCATACTAAAGGGGTGGTGTAAGCCACAAAACGATGGGCTAGGCTTGTAAATGCCCTCGTGCAGATAGCCTAGTATGAACCTATGAACCTATGAACATAATTATTTACAAATATCATTTTCCTATATATTTTACTAGTGAACGTCCTCTTAAATCTAGATTAACTATAACATTTTAAAAAATTTAAAAATTAATAGTGGTTTCTATATTCCCACTGTTAATTCTAAACAAAATAGTGCTAGCATTTCATTCCAATAAAAATGTATTAAATTGTTCCATAGTTCCATTACACAAAAAGACTAAATCATCTACATAATATTTATAATACGTGACCATAGAAAAAAATGGATGAGCTTCTAAAAACTCTCATTCCTACTATGCCCTCACCAAATTTACAAAGGTCAGTGGTACACTGCTTCTCATTGCTACTCCCAGTATCTACTGATATATAATTTCATTAAATATGAAGTTATTTGTTAATATAATGAAGTCACATCCAAAGTGGCTAAAAACTGTTCTGTTCCTTTAAATTCATACAAATACAACTCATTCAAAAATGCCTAAGAATCTTGTAAATAAAACTTTCAACTTTGCACGAAAGGATTTATAACTGTGTCCAAATACACTGACAAGGGCAATGTCTTACTTTGCTTGGCCAATACACTAGGCCTAAATGGTGGGTTTTTAATGTCTTTGTTTATTTGGTATTACAAACATAAAACCTATCTTGGGACAATCCATACTCAAAAACTTATAAATATCAAATGTAATACGTCCCTTGCTCATTAAGTCTAACAAACAATAGTCAAGTTAACAATATTCACCCTTTAAAAAATCAGTGTCACCTTTTTTATAACGTTTTTCATCGGCCAAATGCAGCTTCATATGTTTAATGTGATCAACATTCATTATTATAACTAAACGGTTTACTGTTATAAGTATGAAATGCAGCTGGCTGAAATGCGATAATACTGACTTGGAAAACCAAAAACGGAGTGTTCTGACATGCAAAATGTCCTTACTTGACATTAGCAGAAGGCAGTCCTACATTGCACCAGAAGTAACATGAGGATTTTGCAGGGGGAAAAGCCCCCCCCTTGCACCCCCTGTGGGGGGCTGCATCCCCCACACCCACTGCAAAAAAGGAAGTTATGTCTTACCATAATGTTCCATCTGTGTTGTTGATCTTCATCCATTCATCACTGATGGGTTATCAGTTCCATCCTCGGAACTGAGTCGGCCTTAGACCAAGCTCACGCCAGC